>NW_026652303.1:3769142-3806056 GCF_009828535.3 Hylobates moloch | reverse complement strand
AGTTCACTCATGATTTGGCTCTCTGTTTGTCTGTGATTGGTGTACAAGAATGCTTGTGATTTTTGTACATTGATTTTGTATCCTGAGACTTTGCTGAAGTTGCTAATCAGCTTAAGGAGATTTTGAGATTCATTCAAGCTGAGGGTGGTGGCTCACATCTGTAATCTCAGCACTTTGGGAGGCTGAGGCGGGTGGATCACGAGGTCAGGAGTTCGAGACCATCCTGGCCAACACATTGAAACCCCGTCTCTGCTAATAATACCAAACTTAGCTGGGCGTGGTGGCAGGCGTTTATAATTCCAGCTACTTCGGAGGCTGAGGCAGGAGAATCGCTTGAACCCAGGAGGCAAGTTGCAGTGAGCCAAGATCACGACACTGCACTCCAGCCTGGGTGACAGAGGAAGACTCTGTCTCAAAAAAAAAAGAAAAAGAGATTCATTCATGTTGGGTATATCAGTAATTCGCTCCTTTTTTTTTTTTTTTTTTTTTTTTTGCTAGTCTTCAATTCTTGGGCTCAAGTGATCCTCCTACCTTGGCCTCCCACAGTGCTGGGATTATAGGCATGAGTCACCGCACCTAGCCGTTCACTCCTTTTTATGATTGACTTGCACTTTCTTTCCTTGAATTTCTTGAAAATGCTGCTTTATTCTTACTTTGCTTTGAATCTTGCTCTTAATTTTTATTTTTATTTATTGAGACAGGGTCTCACTCTGTCACCCAGGCTAGAGTGCAGTGGCATGATCAGGGCATACTGAAGCCTTGACCTCCCAGGCTGAAGCAATCCTCCCACCTCAGCCCCCTGAGTGGCTGGGTCTACAGGTATGCGTCACTACGGCCAGCTAATTTTTTAAGTTTTTTTGTAGAGATGGGGGTCTCTTCATGTTGCCCAGGCTGGTCTCGAACTCCTGGACTCAAGTGATCCACCCACCTTGGCTTTCTAAATTGCTGGGATTACAGACGTAGCCACTGCATCCGGCTTATTTGTTGCTCTTAAGAAACCTGTAGTGACCTAATTTTTTGTTCGTTTGTTTGTTTGTTTTGAGACGAAGTCTCGCTCTGTCACCCATGCTGGAGTGCAGTGGCGCGATCTTGGCTCACTGCGACCTCCGCCTCCCAGGTTCAAGCGATTCTCCTGCCTCAGCCTTCTGAGTAGCTGGGATAACAGGTGTGTACCACCACACCCGGCTAATGTTTGTATTTTTAGTAGAGATAGGATTTCACCATGTTGGCCAGGCTGGTCTTAAACTCCTGACCTCAGGTGATCCACCCACCTTGGCCTCCCAAAGTGCTGGGATTACAGGCATGAGCCACCATGCCCGACCTGTTTGTTTGTGTTTTGAGACAGGGTCTTGCTCTGTTGCCCAGGCTGGAGTACAGTGGCATGATCAAGGCTCACTGTAGCCTCAACTTACTGAGCTTAAGTGATTCTGCCACCTCAGCCTCCAAGTAGCTGGGACCACAGGCACATGGCACCATACCTGGCTAATTTTCAAATTTTTTTAAAGAAACGGGGTCTCCCCATGTTGCCCAGGTTGGTCTTGAGCTCCTAGGTTTAAGCAATCCTTTTGCCTTGGCCTCCCGAAGTGCTTGGATTACAGGCATGAGCCACTGCACCTGGCCCCTAATTTTTAAAATTCTTATTATAATAGGTAATTTGATCTTCTTGTCTTGATTTTTTTTTTTTTTTTTTTTTTTTTTGAGATGGAGTCTCACCCTGTCACTCAGGCTGGAGCGCAGTGGCATGATTTTGACTCACTGCAACCTCCGCCTCCCAGGCTCAAGCGATCCTCCCACCTTAGCCTCTGAGTAGCTGGGATCACAGACATGCACCACCATGCACAGCTAATTTTTTTTTTCTTTTTTAATTTTTTTTAAAGACAGAGCCTTGCTCTGTTGCTCATGCTTGAGTACAGTGGCGCGATGTCAGCTCACTGCAGCCTCCTCCTCCTGGGTTCAAGCGATTCTTGTACCTCGGCCTCCTTAGGAGCTGGGATTACAGGCATGTGCCACCACGTCCAGCAAATTTTTGTATTTTTAGTAGAGATGGGGTTTCGCCATGTTGGCCCTGTTGGTCTTGAACTCCTGACCTCAAGTGATCCGCCTGCCTCAGCCTCCCAAAGTGCTAGGATTGTGGACGTTAGCCACTGCACCGGCCTGGCTAATTATTTTTGCCTTGATGTTTTGAGAATTTTTTTCCTTTCCTTTAAAATATAATAGTTTCATTAGAATGTATTTTGAAGTTAATTCTTCCTGGTAATATGTTTACTTCCTGGCACATTTTCTTAGAGTATAGTTTTAAATACTGGTTTTGTTTAATCAGCAGAAATGTTTTTATTTGCATTTAGTTTTCTTTTTACATTGGTTTTGAATGGCATTGGTTTGATTTTTTTTTTTCCTACTTTTAGGCATTTTGTGGACAGAGTTCATTGTGTACCCCCCTCCTGTTAGTATAGCACCCTGCACCTTCTTTAATGGATGATGATATTGGTAGTGGGGAGGAAAAGGGAAGTTAGCACGTGTTTGTGCAGGATTCTTTTTATTTTTTATTTTATTTATTTATTTATTTATTTTTTTGAGACGGAGTCTTGCTCTGTCGCCCAGGCTGGAGTGCAGTGGCGCAATCTCGGCTCACTGCAAGCTCTGCCTCCCGGGTTCACGCCATTCTCCTGCCTCAGCCTCTCCGAGTAGCTGGGACTACAGGCGCCCGCCACCACGTCCGGCTAATTTTTTGTATTTTTTAGTACAGACAGGGTTTCACCGTGGTCTCGATCTCCTGACCTCGTGATCCGCCCACCTCAGCTTCCCAAAGTGCTAGGATTACAAGTGTGAGCCACCGCGCCCGGCCTCTTTTTATTTTTTTTGAGACCAAGTCTTACTCTGTCACACAGGCTGGAGTTCAGTGGCACGATCTTGGCTCACTGCCACTTCAGCCTCCGAGTTCAAGCAGTTCTCCTGTCTCAGCCTCCTGAGTAGCTGGGATTACAGGTGTGCGCCACCACACCTGGCTAATTTTTGAATTTGTAGTAGAGATGGGGTTTCACCATGTTGGACAGGCTGGTCTCAAACTCCTGACCTTGAGTAATTTGCCTGCCTGGGCCTCCCAAAGTACTGGAATTACAGGTGTGAGCTACCATGCCTGGCCTTGAGACAGGGTCATGCTTTCTCACTCAGGTTGGAGTGCAGTGGTATGATCATACCTCACTATAATCTCAAACTCCTGGGCTCAAGCAATTCTCCCACCTCAGCCTCCTGAGTATTTATGACTACATGCTTGTGCCATGATCCCCAGCTAATTAATTTTTTTTTTTTTTTTTTTTTTTGTGGAGACAGGGCCTCACTATGTTGCCTTGCCTGGTCTCAAGCCCCTGGGCTCAAGCTATCCTCCCTGTTGGCCTCCCCAGGCTTTGAGATTACAGGCATGGGCCGCTGCACCCGGCCTTAATCTCAACTAATTGTTGGGGAAGGCAAATATATATTATTGATCTTGCTTTCCTTCTTGAGAAATTCACTTCTCCTGGCTGTACAACAGTATGGTCTGGTCTTCATCCTGCCTCTGTGACTGCTCATCATCTTTGATGGCTCTGTTTTCTTTGCATATCTTTTAGATGTTGGCTTTGTTTGTCTTCTCTATTTATTCTCTGGCCACTTTGAATTCACTTTGATTGCTTCAGTTGTGATCCATAATAGATAGAAATCTTTATTCTAGATCACTTTCCTGAGCTCCAGATCCATGTGTCCAGCTGACTACAGAATATCTCCAGTTGTATGATCTGAAGCCCCTAACTGAACAGATAACTTACCTTTTTACCCCTTAACTTTGATCCTTCTATAGGATTTCTTAAATCGGAAAATGGCATCAGCATATCAATGATTACCCCCACTCCCACCCCCAAATCCAGTCAGTCAGGTATATATTACCTACCAAATATAACTCATTATCCTTCTAATTTTCTGTGTCCTTGCTGTTACTAAAGACTAGGTTGGGCTGATCACAGTGGCTCACGCCTGTAATCCAGCTTTGGGAGGCTGAGGTGGGTGGATCATGAGGTCAGGAGATGAAGGCCAGCCTGGCTAACACAGTGAAACCCCATCCCTACTAAAAATACAAAAAATTAGCTGGGCGTGGTGGCATGCACCTGTAGTCGCAGCTACTTGGGAGGCTGAGGCAGGAGAATCGCTTGAACCTGGGAGGTGGAGGTTGCAATGAGCCGAGATGGCACCACTGCACTCCAGCCTGGGCAGCAGAGCAAGACTCCATCTCAAAAAATAAATAAATAAATAAATAAATAAATAAATAAATAAATAAAGCCGGGTGTGGTGGCTCACACCTGTAATCCCAGAGCTTTGGGAGGCCAAGGTGGGCAGATCACAAGGTCAGGAGATCGAGACCATCCTGGCTAACACGGTGAAACCCTGTCTCTAAAATACAAAAAATTAGCCAGGCGTGGTGGCGGGCGCCTGTAGTCCCAGCTGCTTGGGAGGCTGAGGCAGGAGAATAGTGTGAACCCAGGAGGCGGAGCTTGCAGTGAGCCGAGATTGTGCCACTGCACTCCAGCCTGGGCAACAGAGCGAGATGCTGTCTCAAAAAAAAAAAGAAACCAGGTTGCCATTACCTGGGCCATTATGACAGTTTCCAATCGTTCTCTTTTCCAGTTCAGTCTCTACAGCAAAGCTGGTGTAATTATTCTCAGATATGTCTGATCATGTCTGTCTCTTCTGAAAATATTTGCCTCATTTGTTTCAGAAAATGGAATCATCAAGACAGATAAAGTATTTGAAGTGATGCTGGCTACAGACCGCTCCCACTATGCAAAATGTAACCCATACATGGATTCTCCACAATCAATAGGTAAGCTTTAGATTTCTGAAAATATCACAGTTTTCATCATTTACTTTATGATTTTTGGAAGTAGAAAAAGCCTGAGACACAGATATTTATCTATTATTACCTTCTTAATTTGAATTTTATGAATCAGCAAGTTTTATAATCCCAAACATACCTATTTTAATAAAATTATATATGTTTTTCTGTTTTCTCGAACAATATATAATATGTATAAAAAATTAAAAACATTTTTTGAAATAAAATATTTTATTGAAAAAAAACTTTTGTTTTTGGAGACGGAGTCTCACTCTATCATCCAGGCTGGATTGCAGTGGCGCAATATCAGCTTACTGCAACCTCCGCCTCCTGGGTTCAAGTAATTCTCCTGCCTTATCCTCCCGAGTAGCTGGGATTACAGGTGCATGCCACCACACCCGGCTAATTTTTTGTATTTTAGTAGAGATGGGGTTTCAGCGTGTTGCCCAAGCTGATCTCGGAACTCAGGCAATCCGCCCGTGTTGGCCTCCCAAAGCACTAGGATTACAGGCATGAGCCACCACACCCTGCAATAAAAAAAAAACTTTTAATGAAAACTTACAGTATTAGCTGAGTGCTGAGTTTTCTTTAGGGGCCTTAGTATTGACTAAAGATTAGTTTTCAGGTTAGGATTAATTTTTTAAATCAATATTTAAATCAGTAAGTGTGCTTAAGTTATTACTGACTTCTCTACTTTATTTGCCCTGCTTTTTTGGCTTGTGTTTGTTTTTAGAAAGTCCTGTATTTAACTCCTTCTCCTGAAGCAGGTTTTGCTGAACTGCTGAGCCTTGGCAGTGGGCGCCTTTGAGGCTTAGAAGTGCCTCAGGATTCTGTCAGTCGGCTGCCATGCTGTCTTCTTTTGAAGCGCTATAACAGTCAGCAGAGAAGATCCTGGGGAGCTTCTGAACCCCGAAGGCACCTGCCACCACCGCTCAGTGAAACTTGCTTCAGAGGCAGAAAGAAGCAGGTAAATAAGTTTTGAGAAAGCAACACCAGAAGAAAAGAAACTAAAAGTTAAGAACCACGAAAAGATTGTGTGAATTAACATTAGATGATAAGATAAAGAATAAAATGAAGTAGTTTATTGGTCTTTCAAGCTACTTTTTCAGTTATTCTAGTTTTTTTTAAGTTGACAGAAATATGAAGCAATTTAATTTTGCACAGACTTTGTATACCTATTACATATGAAAACTTATTTTTAAAAAACAATCTGAAGGAAAAACAAGCCAAAAATATATCAACTCTCAACTTACTGAAATTCTTCCTTTCTTAGCTGACTCTACAGGAGAAGAAATTTTTAGCTGCCGTACTTTAGAGGGACTGTTTTACTAGATGAGCACGTTACCCTTTGGCATGATTATATTTTCTAATTTTAACTGCTGGGTGACAGTACTCTAATAGAAGTAAGTTTTATTTTTTTAAGATCATAAAACCTAAAAAAGAATTATTGTGAAAAATAACGTATGGATGGTAGAAAAGAAATTATGTGAAATAGTATATTTTTACAGCTGACTGTATCAGTAGTTCTCTTCTTGTTTTGCAGGTTTCCAAGCAACAATCAGTGCTCCACACATGGTAAGTTAAGTTTGTTCACTTGGTTACAAATGGATCACATTTTTCTGTATAATCATTTTCTGTAGTAAAAAAGATTTAAAGAAAGTTTTAAATTTTTAGTTATATCAATTTATCATCTATGAGTTATGTGAATTGGTAATGAACATCATTTTGTTTTTTGAACATCTTATTCTTAATACAGGGTCTGTAGAAGGAGTTTTTTTTTGTTTTGTTTTGTTTTTTTTGAGATGCAGTCTTGCTGTGTCACCCAGGCTAGAGTGCAGTGGCACAGTCTCAGCTCACTGCAACCTCCCACTTCTGGGTTCACGCCATTCTCCTGCCTCAGCCTCCCCACGAGCTGGGACTACAGGTGCCCACCACCACGCCTGGCTAATTTTTTATATTTTTAGTAGAGACGGGGTTTCACGGTCTTAGCCAGGATGGTCTCGATCTCCTGACCTCTTGATCCGCCTGCCTCGTCCTCCCAAAGTGCTGGGATTACAGGCGTGAGCCACTGCGCTCAGTCCAGAAGGAGCTTTTTAAGGTAGAAACTGGCATATTAAAGTTTTTGGTGGTTGTCAGTATCTGTGACATGTAAAAATTGAACATAAAAGGTTATTTAGTAGAGAGTTAATTAAAGGAGATAATATTTTAAATAGTATAATGGACATTTTATAGAAGTCTCAAGTTGAATATTATTTCACATTTTATGTGGAAAATTCATTAGGGAGTGGTTAAGTATAGGAGCCATTAAGCTGCATAGCTCCTTGAGAAGGACTTACTTTGAGTTATCTAGCAGTTTTAATCTGTTGGGAATTTTCTTGGGTTTTATTTTATTTTATTTTATTTTTTATTTTTTATTTTTGAGGCAAGTTCTTACTTTGTCACCCAGGCTGGAATGCAGTGGTATGATCATCACAGCTCACTGCAGCCTTGACTCCCGGGCTTATGCAGTCCTCCCACCCAGCCTCCCAAAGTGCTAGGATTACAGGCATGAGCCACTGTGCCCAACCTTTTCTTAGGGTTTAAATGTCAGTATTTGAGTGAGTACTCTTGTTTTATTTTGTAAGAAAGAACAATAGCTTTTCTTTTCTTTTTCTTTTCTTTTTTTTTTTTCGAGATGGAGTCTCACACTGTCGCCCAGGCTGGTGTGCAGTGGTGCGATCTTGGCTTGCTGCAACCTCCACCCCCGGCTTCAAGTGATTCTCCTGCCTAAGCCTCCTGAGTAACTAGGATTACAGGTGCCTGCCACCACACTCAGCTAATTTTTTGTATTTTTAGTAGAGACGGGGCTTCACTATGTTGGCCAGGCTGGTCTCGATCTCCTGACCTCATGATCCGCCCACCTCGGCCTCCCAAAGTGCTGAGATTACAGGCGTGAGCCACCCCGCCCGGCCTTAACTTTTTGTATTTTTAGTAGAGACAGGGTTTCACCATGTTGGCCAGGCTGGTTTTGAACTTCTGACCTCAGGTGATCCACTCGCCTTTGCCTCCCAAAATGCTGGGATTATAGGCGTGAGCCACTGCGCCTGGCCAGAACAATAACTTTTCTGATTCTCTGCAAGTATTTGGGGTTGGAGAAGCTCTTATTTAAACTTAATACTAAAATAAATTGTGTATGTATTTATAGTGAATTGATAATTATACTAGAAGAAAAAAGCAGACATTTATAAAAATTGAATAGAAATGTCTTTTTGAAACAAGACAGAAAACACAGAAGCCATTAAAAAAACCTGATACATTTTGAAACTTACATATCTAGGATTTTTGTGGAGAAAAAATGTTACAAGCAAAAATTAAAGAGGAAAAATTGGCTGTGCGTGGTGGCTCACACCTATGTAATCTCAACACTTTGGGAGTCCGAGGCAGGAATATCGGTTGAAGCTAGGAGTTTGAGACCAGCCTGGGCAACAAAACAAGACTCTGTCTCTACAAAAAATTTTAAAAATTAGTTGGGTGTTGTGGCAATGTTCCTGTAGTCCTAGCTACAAGGGAGGCCAAGGCAGAAGGATTGTCTGAGTCCAGGAATTTGAGGCTGCAGTGAGCCATGATTGTGCTACTGCACTCCAGCCTGGTTGACAGAGAGAGACCCTCATCTCAATAATAATAATTAACAATTGAGGGAAATATTGTAATACATATGACAGCAAGGGAAAATTTCAATATATAGACATGTATGCATACATTTGTGTTTGTGTGTATCCTGTTAATAAGTAAAAGACCAGTAAGCCCAAAAGAAAATGTGTAAAGGACAGGATTGATAGTTCATCGTGGCCGGGCATGGTGGTTCACGTCTGTAATCCCAGCACTTTGGGAGGCCAAAGTGGGCGAATCACCAGAGGTTGGGAGTTTGAGACCAGCCTCACCAACATGGAGAAACCCTGTCTCTACTAAAAATACAAAATTAGCTGGGCATGGTGGCACATGGCTGTAATCCCAGCTACTTGGGAGGCTGAGGCAGGAGAATCGCTTGAACCTGGGAGGCAGAGGTTGCGTTGAGCTGAAGTTGCGCCATTGCCCTCCAGCCTGGGCAGCACGAGTGAAACTCTGTCTCAAAAAAAAAAAAAGCTAAGATAGTTCATTGAACAGAAATACGAATGACATTGACATTTAAACAAATGAAAAGATGTCATCTTCACGTATTTAATTTTTTTTTTTTTTTTTTTTTTGAGACAGAGTCTCGCTCTGTTGCCCAGGCTGGAGTGCAGTGGCGTGATCTCGGCTCTCTGCAAGCTCTGCCTCCTGGGTTCACGCCATTCTCCTGCCTCAGCCTCCCGAGTAGCTGTTTGAGACGGAGTCTCGCTCTGTGACCCAGGCTGGAGTGCAGTGGCATGATCTCGGCTTACCGCAACCTCCGCCCCCTGGTTTCAAGCAATTCGCGTGCCTCACTCAGCCTTCCTCGTAGCTGGGATTACAGGCGTTTGCTACCATGCCTGGCTAATTTTTGTATTTTTAGTAGAGATGGGGTTTCGCCACGTTGGCCAGGCTTGTCTCCTGACCTGACCTCCTGACCTCAGGTGGTCTCCTGACCTCAAGTGATCCACCCGCCTTGGCCTCCCAAAGTGCTGGGATTACAGGCGTGAGCCACTGTGCCTGGCCATTAAAAATTTTTTTTGTAGAGACAGGGCCTCACTTTGTTACCCCAGACTGATCTTGAACTCCTGGGCCCTAGTGATCCTCTTGCTTTGGCCTTCTAAAATGCTGGATTACTGGCATAAGCCACCATGCCCAGCCTCATCTTCACTTATACTTGGTGAATTGCAAATTAGCACTATAATGAGGTACCAGTTTTCACCTATCAGATCGTTACAGATTAAAAAATTTGATACTTTGTATTGGAAATGGAAAACTGGCAGTCACATACTTTTTTGTGTGGGAGAGTACATTGAATATTTTTGGAAGACAATTTGGCAGTATCTATCGAAATGTGAAATAAATATAACTTAGATTTCCCAGTTTTATTTCAAGATATTTATCCCATAATATAGTTACATGAGTGCAGAATGACTTAACTAAAGTTATTTACTGATATTTCTTATAATTACAAAAAGTAGCAATGTCCACAAAATGGTGGATAGTTAATAAATTATAGTACAGATGCTCCTTGACTTACATGGGGGTATGTCCTGATAAACCTATCATAAGTTGAAAATACTGTAACTCTAAAATGCATTTAATATACTTAGCCTACCAAACTTCATAGCTTAGCCTTGCCTACGTTAAATGTGCTCAGAACACTTACATTAGCCTACAGTTGGGCAAAATCAACTAGCACAAAGTCTATTTTATAATAAAATGGTGAATATCACGTGTAATTTATTGAATATTATACTGAAAGTGGAAAATAGAATGGGTGTATGGGTACTTGAAGTACAATTTGTACAGAACGTGTATAATTTTTACATCATCGTAAAGTCGAGAAATCATATGTGGAACCACTGTTAAGTCAGGGACCATCTTAACCTCCATGTTGTGGACTATTGTGAAACTGTTAAATGAAAGAGCTCTGCAAGTACAAATATGACAAAGTCTTCAAGAAATACAGTATAATACTTACAGGTGGTTTTTTGGGTGGGAAAAATAAGAATGAAACAGTATAAAAGTTGAGTCCCAAAGGGTATTTAGAAAATTCTGTAATGTATGAAAATCACATATGCACACATACATGCACACGTATGTTTTTCTTTGGGAATGAAAACTAAAAATGATTTCTTCTAAGATAGGGAATTAGCTTATTTAGGATATATGAGTGGAATTGAGATCTGATTTTCACTCTGTGTCCTTGATCTGTTATCAATTTCTTCCTTCCTTCCTTCCTTCCTTCCTTCCTTCCTTCCTTCCTTCCTTCCTTCCTTTCTTTCTTTCTTTCTTTTTCTTTCTTTCTTTCTTTCTTTTTTTTTTTTTTTGACAAAGTCTCACTCTGTTGCCCAGGCTGGAGTGCAGTGGGGTGATCTTGGCTTACTGCAACCTCTGCTTCCTGGGTTCAAGTGATTGTCCTGCCTCAGCCTCTCAAGTAGCTGGGATTACAGATGTACACCACCACACCTGGCTAATTTTTGTATTTTTAGTAGAGACAGGATTTCCTCACATTGGCCAGGCTGGTCTTGAACTCCTGGCCTCAATCTGCCTGCCTCGGCCTCCCGAAGTGCTGGGATTACAAGCTCAAGCCACTGTGCCTGTCATGTTATCAATTTCTTTATTCCTTTTCCTTAATTTTTTTAACATTTTAATTTATTATTATTATTATTATTTTTGAGATGGAGTCTCCCTCTGTCACCCAGGCTGGAGTGCAGTGGCACAATCTCAGCTTAGTGAAACCTTTGCCTCCCAGGTTCAAGCAATTCTCCTGCCTCAGCCTCCTGAGTAGCTAGGATTACAGACGTGCACCACCACACCCGGCTAATTTTTGTGTTTTTAGTAGAGACGAGATTTCACCATGTTGGCCAGGCTGGTCTCAAACTCCTGACCTCAAGTGATCCACCCTCCTTGGCCTCCCAAAGTGCTGGGATTACAGGCCTGAGCCACTGTGTTGAGCCCTTAATTTTTTAGTTTTTGTTTTTTTTTTGAGACAGAGTCTTGCTCTGTTGCCCAGGCTGGAGTATGGAAGCATGATAATGGCCCCCTGCAGCCGAGACCTGCTGAGCTTAAAAGATCCTCCCACCTTAGCCTCCTGAGTAGCTGGGACTATAGGCACATACCACCACCCCTAACTTTTTAAAATCATTTTCTGTAGAGATGAGGACTCACTGTGTTGCCCAAGCTAGTTCTGAACCCTGGAGCTCAAGCGATCCTCCCACCTCAGCCTCCCAAAGTGTTAGGATTACAGGCATGAGCCACTGGGCCTGACTTTCTTTTTTCTTTAAACCATAGATTAGGAATGGCTTTTTTGTATATTACCTATTCAATAAGTGATTAAAAAGAAAAGTTTTAGTCTTAAAATAATCTGCAAACAGTTTGAACTACTACTGAAGTTTGAACTACTACTGAAGGGGGAATTAATGAATTTTATAAGTATAATGGTAGAAAAATTTATTCTTTTTCTTGAAGGTAAAATGTAATATAGCCCCCCCCCCCCCCCCCCCCCCCCCCCCGGCAGGGGTCCGGGTTAAGAGAGAATATTAACTGCTTATCCCTCCTCTATGCCCAGAGAGGCTTATCTGTGTTCCATCGTTTTACATTCCTTGAGGCACAGCGAGTTCTTGCTTCCCTCCCTAGCTGGGCTGTAAAGTCACGAGGTTGATAAGCAATTGCTACAAAAGCGTGTATTCCCAAGGATGTAAGACATACGGTGTAACAAATGTAAAAGAGTAATTAACTGCCTTTGTTTTCGCTTCTGCAAGTACGCTTCCTGCAGCACGTAACTCCCGCCACAAACTGCTTCAAAGGTGATTGATCCCTTTGTTCAGGGATCAGACTTTCTGGACCCTAGTACGACTGAGCCAGCAATGACCTTAATAATTAAACACTCTCCTGAACGGTGCTCGGTCTCTCCCATCTCTGATTTGTCCCACAACACTACCTAAATGAAAGATTTATATAGAAGCATGAATGTGACTGGGCGGGGTGGCTCACGCCTGTAACCCTAGCACTTTGGGAGGCCGAGGCAGGTGGGTCACCTGAGGTCAGGAGTTCGAGACCAGCCTGGCCAACATGGCAATATCCCGTCTCTACTAGGAATACCAAAGTTAGCCAGGTGTGGTGGCAGGCGCCTATAATCCCAGCTATGCAAGAGGCTGAGACAGGAGAAGCACTTGGACCTGGCGGGGTGCAGGTTGCAGTGAGCCAAGATCATGCCATTTCACTCCAGCCTAGGCGAAAGAGCAAAACTCTGACTCAAAAAAAAAAAGAAGCATGAATGCTAAAAGTCATTTTGGAGAACCAGTATCTAGCATGGTTGGGAAATTGACTGGAGTGGTATGCTTTCAGGTATTAAGGGAAATACTTTGTGATTTTTTTCTTTCCCCTGAAGTTTGGTCTGGGTGTCCAGTTCATTGCTGAACAAAGCATAGCAGTTACTTCATGGCAAAGATGCATTTTAAAACAATACAAAACAGCTTTATTAAGATATAATTCTTGGCTAGGCACAGTGCCTTGAGCCTGTAATCCCAGCACTTTGGGAAGCCGAGGCTGGAGGATCACTTGAGCCCAGGAGTTTGAGACCAGCCTGGGCAACACGGTGAGATCCCATCTCTACAAAAAATAAAAAACATTTAGCTGGGTGTGATAGTAAGTGCCTGTGGTCCCAGCTATTCTGCAGACTGAGGTGGAAGGATTGCTTCAGCCTGGGAGATGGAGGCTGCAGTGAGTCATGATCACACCACTACACTCCTGCCTGGGTGACAGATCAAGACCCTGTCTCAGAAAAAAAAAAAGAGATAATTCTTATACTACAGAATTCATCCCTTTAAAGTGTAGAATTCTGTGGTTTTTAGTTTATTCAGAGTTACACAAACATCACCACGATCTAATATGAGGTTTTCATCACTGCAGAAAGAAACCTTCCTTATACCCATTAGCAGTCAGATCCAAACTCCTGCTCTGCTCAGGTCCTGGCAACTACTAATCTATTATTTGTTTCTGTAGATTTGCCTATTCTAGACATTTCATATAAATAGAATTGTATAATATGTTGCCTTTTTGACTGACTTTTTAAATTTAGCATAATGTTTTCAAGATTTATCCCGGTTGTAGTGTGAATCAGTATTTCTCTCCTTTTTATGACTGAATAATATCCCATTGTATGGATATACAACATTTATCTATTAACTGTTGAGGGACATTTGGATTGTTTCCAGTGTTTGGCTATTCTAAATAATGCTGCCGTGAACATTTGTGTACAAATTTTTGTGTGTTTTCATTTCTCTCGAGTATTTACCTAGGAGTGGAATTACCAGATCATATATGAAAACTCTATGTTTAACATTTTGAGGAATGGCCAAACCGTTTTTCAAAGCAGCTGCACCATTTTACAGTCCCACTAGCAATGTATGAGGGTTTTAGTTTCTCTGCTTTCTTGTTAACATTTGTTATTTTCTTTTTTTAAAAGAATTTTATCCATCCTAGTGACTATGAAGTGGTGTCTCATTGTGGTTTTGATTTGCATTTCCCTAATGATGAATGATGCTGAGCATCTTTTCATGTGCGTTTTGGCCATTTCTGTATCTTCTTTGGAGAAACATTTATTCAGTCTCTTACCCCTTTCTTGTTTTTTTGTTTTTTTTTTTTAATAATTAAAACTTTTTTTTTTTTCTGAGACAGAGTCTCGCTCTGTCACCCAGGCTGGAGTGCAGTGGTGCCATCTCAGGCTCACTGCAACCTCCACCTCCCAGATTCAAGCAATTCTCCTGCCTCAGCCTCCTGAGTAGCTAGGATTACAGGCACGTACCACCACACCGGGCTAATTTTTGTATTTTTAGTAAAGACAGGTTTCACCATGTTGGCCAGGCTGGTCTTGAACTCCTGACCTCGTGATCTGCCCGCCTCAGCCTCCCAAAGTGTTGGGATTACAGGCGTGAGCCACCGCACCCGGCCAAAAAATTTTTTTTAAAGACAGGGTCTTGCTGTGTCGCCCAGGCTAGTCTCAAACTCCTGAGCTCAAGCAATCCTCCTGTCTGTGCCTCTCAAAGTGCTGGGATTACAAGCATGGGCCACCATATCTGGCCTCTTGACCATTTCTTAATTGGGTTATTTGTCTTTTTATTGTTAAAACTGTATTTTATATAAATGCATTAAAATTTTTAATTGTGTTAAAAATACACATAACATAAAATTTACCATCTTAACCATTTTAAGTGTATCATTTAGTAGTGTTAAGTACATTTACATTGTTATGCAATCAGTCTTCAGAACACTTTTCATCTTGCAAAACTAACACTCTATACTCATTCAATAACAATTTCCCAGTTTTCTCATTCTCTCTTTACCTCAGCCCCTGGCAACCACCATTCTATTTTCTGTTTCTATGAATTTGATTCCTCTAGGTACGTCATATAAGTGGAATCATAATGTGTTTGTTTGTCTTTTTGTAACTGGCTTATTTCACTTAGCATATGTCATAGCTTATGTCAGAATTTTCTCCCAAAATGGATGCATTTTTAATTATTTATATTTTGTGAGTTATCGATGACTGTTAATAAGGAAAACTTATGTATCTATGTATGTATATGGTCACATGAAACATCTATATGAATGTTTATATATATGCACATGCAGACAATAAGCATACAGTGCAAGATGTGAGTAGGGTAAAATATTTTTAATTGTATTATATGAACAAGCAGTTGTCATCTTGAATCATTTATTGCATAAATCTCAGCAGTATTATAAGAGAAGCAGAAAGTGAGGATGAAAAGAGAAATGACATCTACATCTAATGAACCTTAAAATCACAAGCTTGGAATTAACTATAATCCTGGAATATTTTCCAAACCTGTAAAGAAAAATGTGATGCGTGCAGTGGTGAAAAGATTAAAAGCAGCCTGTTAAAATGGTATCCTGGTAGCAGTGAGCACACCTGGCATCCAGGTTTGGGATCCTAAATACCACTGCTTACTAAAAGAGTTGAGTGCTCCTTGGAGTAGTGACTGACATCTGTCAAGTGAGGAAGTATTCAGAGGCTGAGGAGGTAATGTCAGAAGGACATATGAGCAGATTTGAAGAGGCTCCCAAAGGCCAACTTGGAGAGAATTTGAGAATCAACAAGAATAATGATGGTAACAGATTATACACAGTGAATTGAAAAACAAAAATTCGTGAGTCTATGGAGACTTAAAAAAAAACAAAAAGAGCAAGATGGAAAAATGAAAATGATTTTTTTCAGAAAAACAGAAGAATGTTAATGAATAAATGTGGAAGGAATAATGAAATTTTAAAGATCAGTATTTTGGCTGGGTGCAGTGGCTCATGCCTGTAATCTCAGTACTTCAGGAGGCCGAGCGGGCAGATCCCTTGAGCCTAGGAGTTCAAGACCACCCTGGGCAACAAAGCAAGACCCTGACTCTACAAAAATAAAAATAAAGGTCACTATTTTGTAATCATCAATGTAATGAATTAGGCAAAGATTATTAATGAATCTAAAACGATTAGGAGGAAGATTGTTGGAGAACAAAAATACTCATGTAGTCTCAAATTAGTGCTCCACATATTATTATTATTTTTGAAGTCATAGTCTTGCTGTGTCACCCAGGCTGGATGCAGTGGCGTGATCTCGGCTCACTGCAGCCTCCGCCTTCTGGATTCAAGCAATTCTCCCGCCTCAGCCTCCCGAATAGCTGGCATTACAGGCATGCACCACCATGCCTGGATAATTTCTGTATTTTTAGTAGAGACAGGGTTTCACCATGTTAGCCAGGCTGGTCTCGAACTCCTGACCTCATGATCTGCCCACCTCAGCCTCCCAAAGTGCTGGGATTAGAGGCGTAAGCCACCACACCCGGCCCACATATTATTCATTATAAAGAAAAAAATATGCCTTGAAAGTAGAGTGATCTATTGGTGACCCCAAATTTACTGAGTGGTTGAGGTTGACATGTCCAGTGGTGTGGTGGTCCAATATTATATACTTCCTAATGTGATGCTCTGAGGGAGTTGCATAGCAAGACCTGCGTGTGTTCTTGTTAGAAGTCTTTGATCTGAATCTAACCCTGAGGAAGTAGACACATCTAGAATGTGGTGCATTATGTGTGGGGACAACTGGACAGGACTCTTTTTTTTTTTTTTTCCCCCCTGAGACAAGATCTTGCTCTGTTGCCCAGGCTGGAGTGCAAAGATCATAGCTCACTATAACCTCAAACTCTTCAGCTCCAGTGATCTTCCCACTTCTGCCTCCCAAGGAGCTGGGACTATAGGCATGTGCCATGACCCACACTCAGATAATTTTTAACGTTTTTGTAGACATACAGTCTCGAATATGTTGTCCAGGCTGATTTCAAACTCCTGGTCTCGAGTTATCGTTCCACTTTGGCCCTTCAAAGCACTCGGATTATAGGTATAAGTCACCATGCCTTGCCAGGACTCCTTAAATGAGTCAGTGTCCTAAAGAACAGCAAAGTGGTAGGTGGAGGAAGATAATTGGGGGAACATTCTAGATTGGCAAATGTAATGCATGAACCTTGAATATATTAGGGAAAAAAACAGCCATTTAACACATATTGTGTGTGTTACCCCTAAAAGGTTCTGTGGAACATTGAGGACTTTCTGGTTTGAAAGTTTGAAATGTCTTGGATTATGTGAGGCTGTATCAAAGGCCTTCTCTCCATATATTAGTTGGGGGAAAAGATAGCTTTAACTTTTTAAAAATTCTTTTTTTAAGCTCCCAAGTGCTTGGAAACCTTAGCTTTAAATAAAAACACAACTTTTTATTATGGAAAATTATGGAAGAGTTCCAGTGCCATATATACAAATAAAATAGTATAATGAACCTATAAATCACCCAGCTTTAATAATGACCAACAATTTACTAATCTTGTTTTATCTAACTCTCTCTCTCTTTTTTTTTTTTTTTTCTTTGAGGCAGAGTCATGCTCTGTGGCCCAGGCTGGAATGCAGTAGCACAATCTTAGCTCACTGTGGCCTGCTGGGCTCAAACCATCCTCTCACCTTGGCCTCTTGAGTAGCTAGGACTACAGGTGTGCACCACCACATTCACCTCATTTTTGTATTTTTGTAGAGATAGGGTATCGCTGTGTTGCCCAGGCTGGTCTTGAACTCCTGAACTTAAGTGATCCGCCCACCTCGGCCTCCTGAAGACTGGGATTACAGGCTGTGAACCACTGCTCCCGGTGTAACTCTTTTGCCAAAGTATTTTAAAGCAACTTCCAAACATACATAATATTATTTCATCCATGGATACTTTATTATAAATCTCAATGACTTTAAAAATAAACTACAATGCCATTATCATACCTAACAATGTTCCTTAATATCTTATGTCTACTCCATGTTCAAAGTTTGCCAGGTGCTTAAAAATTTTTATAGTTAATTTGCTTAAATCAGTAACCACACAGAGTCTATACATTGCATCTTTTTGGTCTTGTTTCAGTTTTTTAAATTATCATTTAATTTTTAAAGAAAGACCCCTTTCTTTTTTTAAATGCCATTTGTTTGTTGACAAAACTAGTTCGTTATATAGAATTTCCCATATTCTGAATTTGGTTAATTGTTTCCTGGTGGTGGCTGACTTATTCTTTAAACTTTTTTTTTTTTTTTCTTTAGGAACACTTCCTAATGGTCCTTCCTGTTGCATCATATCAGGCGGTTCATAACGTCTGGTCATCCACTTTTAGTGATTGGAATAAGTAGTTGTCAATTTTTTTTTAATTGTTACGTGGAATAGGGCATTTTCGTTCTTTCTCTTTGGCATTGGCTATTTTCGGTGATAAAATGCTTTTAATTTTTTTTTTTTTTTTGAGATGGAATCTCGCCCTGTCACCCAGGCTGGAGTGCAATGGCACGATCTTGGCTCACTGCAACATCCACCTCCCGGGTTCAAGTGATTCTCCTGTCTCAGCTTCCCAGTAGCTGGGATTACAGCTGCCACCACACCTGGCTAATTTTTTGTATTTTTAGCAGAGACAGGGTTTCATCATGTTGGGCAGGCTGGTCTTGAACACCCGACCTTAGGTGATCTGCCCGCCTCGGCCTCTCGAAGTACTGGGATTACAGGCATGAGCCGCTGCGCCCAGCCCAAATGTTTTTAAATCTTTGACATAATTTCTGACTTGCAGAAATATTATACAGATAGTACAGTTCCTGTATACCTTTGTCCACACAGTCTTACCATTGGTAAAGCAAATCTCACCATTTGCTTTGTCATTTATTCTCTTTCCCTTCTTTATTGCCTCTCTCCTCTGTGTGTGTGTGTGTGTGTATGTGTGTGTATTATATTTCCTTTTTTCCGAGCTCTTTGAGGGTAAATTACAGGCATAATGCTCTTTACCTTTTTTTTTTTTTTTTGAGATGGAGTCTCGCTCTGTTGCCGAGGCTGGGGTGCAGTGGCATGTTCTCAGCTCGCTGCAAGCTCCGCCTCTTAGGTTCACACCATTGTCCTGCCTCAGCCTCCCAAGTAACTGGGACTACAGGCGCCTACCACCACGCCCAGCTACTTTTTTGTGTTTTTAGTAGAGATGGGGTTTTACTGTGTTAGACAGGATGGTCTCGATCTCCTGACCTCATGATCCTCCTGCCTCGGCCTCCCAAAGTGCTGGGATTACAGGCGTGAGCTACCGCGCCTGGCCAATGCTCTTTACCTTTAAGAATAAGGACATTCTCTTACATACCCATAGTACAATTTTTGAAATCTGGAAGTCAGCATTGATATAACACTATTAGCCAATTTACAGACCTTATTCAGATTTCATCAATTGTTTTGATAATGTTCCTTATAGGAAAAGAAAATGGTAGATTGTGAGTTTTATTTGATTGTCATGTCTTTTTAGTTTCCTTTAAAGAATGACTGAGAAATGGTTCCTTATTCTTTTACAGCTTTGAAAACCTTGAAAATTTTTACGAATATGGGCCACTTATTTTATATAATGTCCCTCAATTTGAGTTTGTTTGATGTTTCCTCATAATTCAATATGGGTTATGCATTTTTGCCTGGCATATCCCAGAAATGAAGTATCTTAGCAGAGGCATTTGATGTCAGTGTGTCCCATAATTGTGACATTAACTTTGATCATCTGATTAAGGTAGTGTTGACCAAGTTTTTCCACTGGAAAACTTTTTTCTGAACTCCACTGTAAAATTACTATTTTTCCTTTTGTGATTAATAATTATTTGGGGCAACCCCTTTGAGATTATGTAAATATCCTGTTTATTTTTCAAATGTTAGTCCACTAGTTTTAGCTTCCATTTATGATTTTTACCTGAATCAATCAGTTATTATTGAGATGGCTGCCCAAAGGATGATTTTCATCATTTTTTCTACATGTATTCATTATGTATCATATATTTGTTGGGAACAGTTTCTCCTATTTTTCATTTATATATGTATGTATTTGTATATGTATATATATGTAGAATGATGTATTTATCACTATAGATTAATGGATGTGTATTTTTATCAACCAAGATCTGGTAGTAAATGTGTTTACTCCTACTGGATCTGATTTTTTTTTTTTTTTTTTTTTTTGAGATGGAGTTTCGCTCTGTTACAGCCCAGGCTGGAGTACAGTGGTGTGATCTCGGATCACTGCAATCTCCCCCTCCCGGGTTCAAGCAATTATCTGCCTCAGCCTCCCGAGTAGCTGGGATTACAGGCGCCCGCCACCATGCCCAGCTAATTTTCTTGTATGTTTAGTAGAGATGGAGTTTCACCATCTTAGCCAGACTGGTCTTGAACTCCCGACCTCGTGATCCACCCGCCTCAGCCTCCCAAAATGCTGGAATGACAGGCCTGAGCCACCACTCCCAGCCTGATCTGATTATTTTTAATAATGAGAATACTGGCTGGGTGTGGTGGCTTATGCCTGTCATCCCAGCACTTTGGGAGGCCAAGGTGGGCGGATCACCTGAGGTCGAGAATTTGAGACCAGCCTGACCAACATGGAGAAACCTTGTCTCTACTAAAAATACAAAATTAGCGTTTGTATTTTTGTATTTGTTTATATATGCAAAGAATCAATTCCTTCCTTTTTGGAAGGAGTCACAAGAAACTAGTAATATTGGTTACCTTTACAGAGAGAAACCTGGATGGTTGGAAATGGGAGTAGGGTGGAGACTTTTCACTTATGAATCTTTTAATCTTTTTACTGAATTAATTAAAAGTTAAAAATTCACACACTGGAGGTCTAAAATTACTGAAACACATGATCTGAATGTAAGAATTCTAATCAAACAGTTTTCTTAAGTAATACCTGGGCAGATAGCCAAGATAACTTGGTTATCTTGGTAGATGACAATAGTAGAAAAATTACTAGAAAGTTGGCAACTTTGTTTATATGCCATGATGTGTGTACTTTAGTCTTAATGAATATTTTGTTTTCTTTTGGCAGCATGCATATGCGCTAGAACTTCTATTTGATCAGTTGCATGAAGGAGCTAAAGCTCTTGATGTAGGATCTGGAAGTGGAATCCTTACTGCATGTTTTGCACGTATGGTAAGAGTTTTATTTCTCATTCTGGCCCCAACAGAAGAATATTATATGATTTGGCTGTATGTTTTTTTAACTAGTGGTTTTTGTGTTTGTTTGTTTGTTTATTCTATTAGGATAGCAGTTGGAATGAGCATCACTTAGGATTTCGTTGTTGTTGCAAGTGACAGAACATGCAACCCAAACTGTCAGAGCTAAAAGGGAGTTTATTTAGTTTATATAACAGAAAAGTCTAGGGGTATATACGGTCTGTTGTGTGGCTGGATTTAGAAGAGCAGGTGTTGTTATTGACAATAGGGTTCTTTCTGTTTCTTGATTTGGCTTTACTTTCCTCCACATGTCGGTGTCATTATTCCAGTAAGCTCTACCCTTGTAATCACAAGATGGTGGCCAGTACCTCCCAAACTACCTTCTTCCAAGTTCTCATTTGGCAGAAAAGAATAAAATGAGCCTGGTTTTCTTCTCTTTTTTTTTTTTTCTTCTTAAAAACAGAGGTTTTATTGCATTTGGTCCACAGTTGGTATTTCACTTTATCTCATGGTGCAGGGACCCTGGGTAGGGGACTGTACAGTACTTGGTGGGGCATGTGGCTGGGGGAGACGGAGCAGTATAGCTGGTCAGGCCCAGAAGGGGAGAAGGAGGGCTGGGGGCTCCTTAAAACCTACTGAGGGGCCGGATGCGGCAGCTCACACCTATAATCCCAGCACTTCAGGAGGCCTAGGCAGGCGGATCACATGAGGCCAGGAGTTCGAGACCAGCCTGGCCAACATAGTGAAACCCCATCTCTACTAAAAATACAAAAATTAGCCACACATGGTGGAGCACCTGCAGTCCCAGCTACTCAGGAGGCTGAGGCAGGAAAATCCCTTGAGCCCAGGAGGTGGAGGTGCAGTAAGCCTTGATTGCGCCACTGCACTCCAGCCTGGGCAACAACAACAACAACAAAAACCTACTGAGGCACAGTGTGGGGGTTGGGGTTAGCATGGAGAGGGGGTCAGGCTTAGCCCCGACAACTCAGGATTCTACTTCCTTGTACAGCCCTCAGTTTCCCCACCGGGCCCTGGGACATGTCTGAGGGTCCCAGGGAAATCCAGCCACTCAGAAGCCTGAGATATTTAGCATCGTAGCTGGGCCCCGTCTCCCAGGGGACTCATTTCCCAGCACCCTCTCCACTGCTCCTGCCCAGAATGAGCTTGGTTTCTAAACATTCCTACAGGTTTACCAGGATGAAGGTAGAACTTCTGCATTAGAAAAAGTGCTCTTAGAAAAATAATGCCTTGTTATTACACTTCTGCCTTTTCTCATCAGAGCCTTATCTGGTCAATGGCTATCCAGAGTATTAACTGGGGACCCACTAATATATGTTGGAGTAAAGGTTGATCATTGCTTAGATCATCAAATCAGTTTGATTTGAGAAATATCGTGCCTGGAGGCCAGATTGGAAGATTCTGATCTAGTTAAATTAGGAGTTGTGGATCCACCTTGGACTAGAATCCATGTAACTTGCTATAAATGTATAATCAGCAGACTTACTAGAATGTAAGCTCCAGGGAGTTGGGAATTTTGTCTGCTCTTTTTTTTTCATTGATGGTATCCTAAACATCTAAAACAATGCCTGGCACATAATAAGGACTCATATTTTCTCAGATGTTTTGCTCATTTTGTAGAGGTTAAGTCCTCATTAATGGATATCAGTGATTTTTTTTTAAGGTTAGAAATGCCATTTAATAAATGACTCATTCTCTATACTTGACATGTTTATAGTTTTAGAGGATGTATTCATTTTAAAAAATCATTTGGTTTGAGTTATTTTTCATAAAATGGCATTAATGTTTTTCACACATTTACCATGTGTGAAAGTGCTTTGTGTTTTAAGCACTAGAGCCTGTATTCTAAGTGCTCCCCATTTTTATGATGGGGTATATGCCTTTTTCCTCCGCATTTTGTACTGAGGAACCTGATTCATACAAGGAATGATTGGCTGGGTGTGGTGGCTCATGCCTGTAATCCCAGCACTTTGGGAGGCCGAGGCAGGCAGATCACCTGAGGTCTGGAGTTCGAGACCAGCCTGGCCAACATGGTGAAACCCTGTGTCCACTAAAAATACAAAAGTTAGCTGGGTGTGGTGGCACACACCTGTAATCGCAGCTATTTGGGAGGCTGAGGCAGGAGAATTGCTTGAGCCCAGGAGACAGAGGTTGCAGTGAGCCGAGATCACGCCACTGTACTCCAGCCTGGCCAACAAAGCGAGACTTTATCTCAAAAAAAAAAAAAAGAAGGAATGGTTAACTTGCCAAGGTATGTATGTATGTAAGTGATGACACTTAGACAAGAACCCAGATAGTCTGACTTCAAAGCCTTTATAAGTGTTCATTTTTAAAATTTTTATATTTTTTCTTAAAACATGTATACTTAATATTTTAATTTACAAATAAATAAATATGCAAAGAAGGGATTTTTGTTGTTGTTGCTTTTTGTTTTTTGTTTTCTGAGACAGGGTCTCACTCTGTCATCCAGGCTGGAGTACAGTGGCATGATCTCAACTCACTGCAGCCTCTGCCTCCCAGGCTCAAGTGATCCTCCCAACATGTCAGCCTCCTAAGTAGCTGGGACCACAGGCGCATGCCACCACACCTGGCTAGTTTTTGTATTCTTTTGTAGAGATGGGGTTTTGCCATTTTGCTTAGGCTGCTCTCAAACTCCTGTGCTCAAGCAATCTACCTGCCTCTGCCTCCCAAAGTGCTGGGATTATAGGTGTGAGCCACTGTGTATGTTTTCATGTTTTCTACTAAAAGCAGTAGAATCAAATGTAGAAATTTCTTCCCATCAGGTGGGAGGCAGGGTGTGTGGTGGCTCACTCCTGTAATCCCAGCACTTTGGGAGGCCGAGATGGGCAGATCACGAGGTCAGGAATTTGAGATCAGCCTGACCAACATGGTGAAACCCTGTCTCTACTGAAAATACAAAAAAATTAGCCGGGCATGGTCATGCGTGCCTGTAATCCCAGCTACTCAGGAGGCTGAGGCAGGAGAATCACTTGAACCTGGGAGGCGGAGGTTGCAGTGAGCTGAGATCGCGCCACTGCACCCCAGCCTGGGTGACAGAGCAAGACTCTCTCAAAAAAAAAAAAAAAAAAAAAAAGGAAATTCCTCCCTGTCAAATTCTTTATGTAACATTTTAATATTTAAAGTTATACTTTAGATGGAATTTAAATTAAAAATTATTGTACTACTATTAAATATTGGTAATTTTCTTCAAAGTTCTAGATTTAATCTAAGAAACATAATTTTTCTTAGTATTACAAGTTTTATTAAATGAGAGTGATAGTTGAGAAAGTTGTATATATGGTAAATAATTTATGATAAACTGAGTGTTTAGCAATCTATAGAAAAGGCTTAAGCTATTTTTGTTTTCTCTTTGCAGAATATGACTTTAGATAAGGAAAAACTTCCATAATACTTTAGAAAAACAAATTAGCCCAATGAGCTACTGAATTGTTTTCTCTTTTCCAGGTTGGATGTACTGGAAAAGTCATAGGAATTGATCACATTAAAGAGCTAGTAGATGACTCAATAAATAATGTCAGGAAGGATGATCCAACACTTCTGTCTTCAGGGAGAGTACAGCTTGTTGGTAAGTATCAGAAAACTTTAAAAATTTCTTCGGAGGATTTTTATTTTCAGAAGATCCAATGCAAGCTAAATAATACTCAGAGGTAATTATTGCTCTTTTTTTACAATCACTTTTAAGTACTAAAAAATAAAAACGATTATTCTTTTTGCTCACCTAGTGAGTGTTTTGCAGCCATCTCTTTGTGAGTTTAATTTTGTATTTTCCTGTTTACCTCTGAGATTGAATTTTTCGTAATGTCTTTGGCCATTTGGATTTTGTCTTTTGTGAAGTGCCTGTTCAGATATTGGATTGCTTGTATTTTTGACTTATAGGGCTTCTAGCCCTTTGTCTATATATATAAATACATTTCTTCTCCCATCTGAGGTGTGCCTTTTCATCTTATTTGTACCCTTTTGATAACAAATTCTTAATTTTAATGTGGTCAGACTTACCAATTTTTTTCAGTGCTTTCTGTGTCCTTTTTAAGGATACTCTGAGGCCATGAAGATATGTGTCTTATTATTTCTTAGAACCTTTATCTTTTTAGCTTTTCATGTTTAGGTCTTTGATCTTCCTGATGTTGGTTTCTGTGTATGTATGAGGTAAAGGTGCAGTTATATGTTTTTGTATATGAATATCCAGTTGTATTCCCCAGACACACTCAGTTCTGTTTAAAAAATAAAATATTGGCCAGGAGCAGTGGCTCACATCTGTAATCCCAGCACTTTGGGAGGCTGAGGCGGGCAGATCATGAGGTCAAGAGTTTGAGACCAGCCTGGCCAACATGGTGAAACCCCGTCTCTACTAAAAATACAAAAATTAGGGGGGCGTGGTAGCACATGCCTGTAGTCCCAGCTACTCAGGAGGCTGAGGCAGGAGAATCGCTTGAACCCGAGAGGCGGAGGTTGCAGTAAGCTGAGATCGCACCACTGAACTCCAGCCTGGTGACAGAGCTAGAGTCCATCTCAAAAAAGTAAATAAATAAAATAAAATAAAGGCCCAGGCAGCTCTAGTAGCCACAGCCACCTGAGTGGCTGCCTCCACAGCCACCTCTAGAGGGATCTGGCTGAGGAAGAAGTAGAGGTGTTGCTGGCCTTGGCCTTTGCCATGATCCTCTGTGGACGCTGAAAGGGGAATACAGGAGTAAACCACACCAAAATGAGTCTCGTGTTGCCAGTGAGGGACATGAGAGATCAAGAGATAGATGAAGGTCAAGTGACAGATCACAGGATTCATCTCATGAAAGAACAGAGTCTCAACTCACTTCTTGTATTAGAAATGTTACTTCTCTGGCTGGACGTGGTGGCTCACGCCTGTAATCCCAGCACTTTGGGAGGTCGAGGCAGGCAGATCAGTTGAGGTCAGGAGTTCGAGAGCAGCCTGGCCAACATGGTGAAACCCCGTCTCTACTAAAAATACAGAAATAAGCCAGGCGTGGTGGCAGGCGCCTGTAATCCCAGCTACTCAGGAACTTGAGGCAGGAGAATCACTTGAACCCGGGAGGCGGAGGTTGCAGTGAGCCCAGATCGCGCCATTGCACTCTAGCCTGGGGGACAAGAGCGAGACTTCGTCTCAAAAAAAAAAAGAAAAAAAAAAACCACACAAAGAAATGTTACTTCTCCAACACGACAGCACCATGTTGCACGAGAAAAAGATCACAGTTCCTCTCGTCCAAGCAGTCCCTGTTCTCCAAAAGCCTCCCCAAATGGTTCCATTAGCAATGCTGGGAACAGCAGTAGAAACAGTAGTCAGTCAAGTTTAGATAATAGCTGTTAAGATATCTGGGGAGATGGTGTTTGTATTTGAGAATGCAAAAGAAGGAGTTCGGAATATAAGAACATCTGAATGAATAGCACCAATAGTGAGTAACACTAGATTTGTTGTAGACCCATCCGTTTCTACTGCACAGCCAAATACAGTGTTGGGCAGGATGTTTGTTTGGATCTGGCCGAGAACATAACTTTACACAACCCAATGAGAAAGGAGAGTATGAAGTAGCAGAGGAAATTGGTTCCACTGTGTATCAATCTATTCTGGATTACTATAAAATAGGAATTACCTGTTGTCCTGATGGCATAACTGTTCCTGAATTGAGAGAAGCATGTGACTATCTATGTATATCTTTTGAATGTAGTACTATTAAGGTACTATATCTTAAGTTAACTTAAATAGGTGCTTCTGCCAAAGTATTCCTCCAATAAAATTCATATAGTTTGCTGCCCATAAGGAGCAAAAAATATTTATCTGGGGCTTATTTGAATGATTAGGATGAGATTTAAAACGGAACTTATCAGTTCTGTTATCTCCAGTGCCGTTTCATGCTTTAGAGTGAGTCACGTGCAGGGATTGTGAACGTCAGAGGTGGTTTATTATCCAGTCTGCCTTATTCTTAATCTGTTCACAGATATTTATTTACTAATGCTTTCGTTCTTAAGAGTTGTGGGATAGAGGCTGGGCGCAGTGTCTCACACCTGTAAACCCAGCACTTTGGGAGGCTGAGGTGGGTGGATCACCTGAGGTCAGGAGTTCAAAAAAAAAGAGTCGTGAGGATAGGAAAATGAAGGGCTTTTCATTTACTAAATGATTGTTAACTCCAGTTTTTAATCAAAATAAAATTCCATTGTTTTAATGTTTCTGACCAAACAAAAAATAAAATAAAATGAGTTAAAAACAGCAAAAAAGTGAATATCCAGTTGTCCCAGGATCATTTATTGAAAAATCTGTCCTTTCTCCATTGTAAATCTCCTGTACTAGAATTCTTCACATTAAGTTTGATCTAAACAGGTTTTTAAAGCATAGCTGTTTTTCTTTCAGTGGGGGATGGAAGAATGGGATATGCTGAAGAAGCCCCTTATGATGCCATTCACGTGGGAGCTGCAGCCCCTGTTGTACCCCAGGCGGTGAGTCGGGATTTTTTCTGTTTTTGTGTTTTTATTCAACTAAAACTCTACAAGACTTAAATGGAAAAGACTTCTAGATGATGTTCAAAATATAATTAGACTTTTATATCATACATTTTGGTTACAATGAGCTGTTACTCTTTTCTTTTTTCATATGCAAACAATTGTATAAATAACGTGAAAATTACTAAATCCCAGTTTGTGATGCTCATATTTGATCCAGGTAAGAACTAGGACAACAGTAGAATTGGGAAAATCCCTCTGGAGTTTATGACCTGATAATCAGTTTTATTTTATTTATTTATTTTTATTTTGTTTTTTTGAGGTGGAGTTTTGCTCTTGTTGCCCAGGCTGGAGTGCAGTGGTGCAATTTCAGCTCACTGCAACCTCTACCTCCTGGGTTCAAGTGATTCTCCTGCCTCAGCCTCCCGAGTAGCTGGGATTACAGGCGCCTGCCACCACGCCCAGCTAATTTTTTTATTTTTAGTAGTGACGGGGTTTCACCACGTTGGCCAGGCTGGTCTCGAACTCCTGACCTCGGGTAATCTGCCTGCCTCAACCTCCGAAAGTGCTGAGATTACAGGCATGAGCCACTGCACCCGGCCAGTTTGATGTTTTTTAAATACCAGAATACGTAAGGCTGTATTTGGTGTATGGGAGATATGAGAAAGTATTTGCCATACATTATATTTTCACAAAGCTTGTATTCTAGAAGAGATATGTCATATATGTAACCGGGAAATTAGCAATATGATAGCATATAATTAACACAGGATATCTATTGGAAGGAAAATAAAATAGGCCTATGAGGGAGAGAATTGTGCAGTGAGTGGTCAAGGAGACATCACACACGGATGGAACTTGAACTGAATCTTAAAGAATAGTAGGATATATGGCCAGGTATGGTGGCTCATGCCTGTAACCCCAGCACCTTGGGAGGCCAAGGTGGGAGGATTGCTTGAGCCTAGGAGTTTGAGACCAGTCTGAGTTACTGTTAAAAAAAAAAAATTAGCCAGGCACAGTGGCGCATATGCCTGTAGCCCCAGCTACTCTGGAGGCTGAGGTGGGAGAACTGCTTGAGCCCAAGCAGTTGGAGGCTGCATTGAGCCCTGTTTGTGCTGTGGCACTCTAGCCTATGGTCCTAGATTTCTGTTACATATGCCTTTTGCGTAGTTCTTGACTAGATGACCAGGGGATGAAGGTGACACTGTTTCTTCTGCCTAGTCTCATCCGTTTTTTTTGTAGGCTTAGATCAGTTATGGGAAGCTGAAAGTTGTATAATTTGTTCTGGTCATGGACTTGCTGCTTATTGGCCGAGTGACTGGGAAAATGACTTAATTGCTTTGGCCTTGTTGATTATCTGTTTTAAAAAAAAAAAAAAAAGTAGCTGTCGCTCACGCCTGTAATCCCAGCACTTTGGGAGGCTAAGGCAGATGAATCACTTGTGCTCAGAAGTTCGAGACCAGCCTGGGCAACATAGCAAAACCCCATCTCTACAAAAAATACAAAAAATTAGATGTGGCAGGCGCTTGTAGTCCCAGCTACTCAAGAGGCTGAGGTGGGAGGATAGCTTGGCTTGTGTGAGCCTGAGAGGTTGAGGCTGCAGTGAGCCATGCTTGTACTACTACATCATTCCAGCCTGGGTGACAAAGTGAGACCCTGTCTCAAAAAAAAAAAAAAAAAAGGTAGATTGAACTGGTGGTTTTAACACATTTTTACTGAAGTATTAATATAATGTAGAAAGTTTTATAAGTCATAAACGAACAGCTCAATTAATTTGAACACATGACCAATGGGTTTTTAACTTTTCAAAAAAAAATATTGACAACCTAGAGTGAACAGTTAAAATCTGAAATAGAACTGTGTGCTTAAGTGAGGGGGGTGGGTGCAGGGCCCATTTCTCCCTACTGGGACCCTGAAGTGATCTTGAAAGATATTTCTAGATTTAATTAAATTGAATTTAAATATTGTAGTAATACTTGCAAGTATTATAGGGGTATGTATACATCTGATTTAAGATAGATGTACTGAAGGGGCTTTCCAGTTTTAAGATAGCAGAATGAAGATGTTTATGCCTTCTCTTGGATATCACCCCAAGATAACCAGAAAAACAGAAGCATAAACTCCATACTCAATTAACTAGGAGACTATACCTGCAATCCTGAACTCCACAGTGTGTGAAGATAGAAAGCAGATAGAATAATAGCTGACCCAGGAGGGTGGAGGAAGTAGAAACTAAAGAGATTACAGAGTGAAATATTATGCATACGCAGTTTGCTCTACAAAACTCTGAAAAGGCTTAGGAATTGGTGGCATCAAGACCTTGAAAATCATAGGTAAAGCATGGGTCTGAAAAGAGGGAATGCTGCTTGAGACTCCGCATGAGGAATAATCCCTGAGTAAGAAATTTTCTAAAAACTGATGGACATAATTCTAACACAAAGAATTTTTAAAATAAGAAAAAAGAACAACCATATCATTTATATTCAGAATATTAGGGGATAAAGAGAAGATTCTGAAGGCCTCTAGAGGCCAGGTGTGGTGGCTCACATTTGTAATCTCAGCAGTTTGGGAGGCCAAGGAAGGAGGATCGCTTGAGGATCTGAGTTTGAGACCAGCCTAGGCAACATAGCGAGACCCCATCTGTACAAAAAAATTTAAAAATTAGCCAGATGTGGCAGCCTGTGCCTGTAGTCCCAGCTACATGGGAGGCTGAGGTGGGAGGATTGCTTGAGCCCAGGAAGTTGAGATTTCAGTGAACCGTGATTGCACCACTGTATTCCAGCCTAGGTGACAGAGCAAGACCCTGTCTCTAAGAAAAATAAAAGCTTCTAGAAAAATAAAACAGATCTCCTGTTAAGGACTGGTAATCAGAAAGGCATCAGACTGCAAACAGCATTAGAATTTGTAAGTCAGAGTACCAAACCATCAAATTCTGAATTGAAAATTATTTCCAACCTTGAATTCTGTATGCACACACATCACCAAGATAGATTTAGGTTTGCAAATCTCCATCTCTTTCTTTTAATACATTCCATGCAGTATTTCACAAAATGCTTCTGAAGGAACTTTCTTAAATGATTAAGGTGTCTTAAAATGTCTTAAAATTTAATGTCTTAAAATGCCATTTTTGTCATCCAGAATTGAAATGAGGGAAGAGACAGACAGTAGGAAAAAACCAAAAAAGGAAACCACATAGGGCATCTTGATCAGGCAGAGGCATGGAAGTTTGCGGGATTGTTACAAAGGGAAGGACCTGGATGGAAGCTGTGCAGCAGGCCTGGAGAATAACCAGCTCAGATTTGGAGCAAGAGGGGGAAAGGAAACAATCATTGGATACTTCTTGACTCAGCAGCAAATCATAGTTACACAGTCATAACTAAAAATGATTTTAATAAAAAATGATTGGTTGGACTGGGGGAAGGAAGCAGAATGTAGATTAAGAGAGTTCAATCCTTATCTAGCATATGTTTTGAAATATAAAGGTAAATACTAGAAGACATAGCTAAAAGGATTTGAAATTACTAGATTTAGAGAGCAAGGGTGGGGTAGGGAGAGGAAGTCAGCTGTTTTTCATTATAAGCCTTGAAATTGAGAAAAACAACAAGATAGACTTGCAGACAGCCAAAATTTTGATTGAGGGCACCCTTTCCTGAGGTAGTAAATATCCAAAGTAAGGTTTCTGGCTGGACATGGTGGCTCATGCCTGTAATCCCAGTATTTTAGGAGGCCGAGGCGAGCGGATCACTTGAGGTTAGGAGTTCGAGACCAGCCTGGCCAACACATTGAAAGCCTGTCTCTACTAAAAATACAAAAAAAATTAGTTGGGCTCGGTGGTGGGCACCTGTAATCCCAGCTACTTGGGAGGCTGAGGCATGAGAATTACTTGAACCCGGGAGGTGGAGGTTGCAGTGAGCCGAGATCGTGCCACTGCACTCCAGCCTGGGTGACAGAGCGAGACTCAGTCTCAAAACAACAAAAAACAAAACAAAACAAAAAACCAAAGTAAGGTTTCTTCTTTAGTGTTTTTTCTTAATAGTGATCTGTAAAGCTATATGAAAATGGTAACATGATTTAAAAGTTTTCTGACTGTAAGAGCTTTCATTGAGTACTCTTGGTTCTTCATTGACAGGAGTGTCCTCATTCTAACGCTGCAGGGACTCCAGCCCTTCCTTCCCTCCTTATGGTACCAGTAAACCTCAATTGAATTGTATAACTAGGGTTCCCTTATCCCTTCAGTGATGCCCTAGATTCTACAATAATAGGATAGGGATTCCTTGCTGATTTTCTACACTTCCTCTCCTCTCCTCCTCCTTCCTTCAAACCCACAAAGATTCAAAACAGGCACACAGGCGTTAGAATTCTATGCTCTGCCTTTGGCCCGCCAAGAAGATAGTTCTATATTAGTTGGTTCAGTTCAAACATTTTGAGCACTACAGTTGTACCAGGTACTGTGTTAGATGCTAAAGACACAAAGATGAATAAGACACAGTCCCCATCCTGAAGAGCTTGTCGTTTAGTAGAGGAGGCTGATAGTTGAGTAATAATATAACAGTCAAAGTATGTACAGGGTGAGTATCCCTTATCCAAAATGTTTGGGACCAGAAGTGTTTTGGATTTTGGATTTTTTCAGATTTTTTTGCATTTTGGAATATTTACATATACATAATGAGATATCTTGGGAATGGGACCAAGTCTAAACATAAAACTCATTTATGTTATACCTCTTACACACGTAGCCTGAAGGTAATTTTGTATAATATTTCAAATAATTTTGTGCATGGAATAAAATTGTGAAGGCATTTTGACTGTGACTTGCCACATGAGGTCAGGTGTGAAATTATCTACTTATGGTGTCATGTTGATGTTCAGAGTTTTGGATTTTGGAGCATTTCCAGTTTCGGGTTTTCAGATTATTGATGCTCAACCTGTGTATATATACTATGTATTTATTTTTAAGACAGAGTCTCGCTCTGTCACCCAGGCTGAAGTGTGGTGGCGTGATCTTGGCTAACTGCAGCCTCCATCTGTGGGTTCAAGCAATTCTCCTGCCTCAGCCTCCCGAGTAGATAGGACTACAGGCATCTGACACCATGCCTGGCTAATTTTTGTACTTTTTAAGTAGAGTTGGGGTTTCACTGTGTTGGCCAGGCTGGTCTTGAACTCCTGACCTCAAGTGATCTGCCCACCTTGGCCTCCCAAAGTGCTGGGATTACAGGCGTGAGCCACCGTGTCTGGCCTTAACCTGTATATACTAAATAAAAAACGTTTCTGCTTTCTGCCTATGGATACTAAAAGTTGTTTATAATGATGTCAAATGACTATTAATGTAAAATCTGGGCCAGGCACAGTAACTCACGCCTGTAATCCAAGCACTTTGGGAAGCCGAAGTGGGTGGAGTACTTGAGGTCAGGAGTTCGGGACCAGTGTGGCCAATATGGTGAAACCCCGTCTCTACTAAAAACACAAAAATTAGCTGGGCATGGTGGCGTGTGCCTGTAGTCCCAGCTACTTGAGAGACTGAGGCAGGAGAATCGCTCGAACCCAGGAGGCAGAGGTTGCAGTGAGCTGAGATCGTGTCACTGCACTTCAGCCTGGGCGACAGAGTGAGACCCTGTCTCAAAAATAAATAAAATAAAATCTGTAACTTGGTGTGTATGTGCTTTTTTTTTTCTTTTAGCTAATAGATCAGTTAAAGCCTGGAGGAAGATTGATACTGCCTGTAGGTCCTGCAGGCGGAAACCAAATGTTGGAGCAGTATGACAAGCTACAAGATGGCAGCGTCAAAATGAAGCCTCTGATGGGGGTGATATACGTGCCTTTAACAGATAAAGAAAAGCAGTGGTCCAGGTGGAAGTGATTTTATCTTCTGCTCTTTCTTCTTCCACACATGCAAGGTGAAAGGGTGTGGATTTTAAGACATTAGACTACAAGAGCTGTTTTTGGTTGTCACCTTTATGCTCCTCCATTATAACATCAGAAATTCATTACATTAAAAATGTGAAAAATGTTGCATGGTCTGCCCTTATTTTGGTTTAACATATATATCTTTGGGAAAGGGAGGGTGAGACTTGTTGGCACAAAGGCTTTTTTTTTTTTTTTTTTTTAGAGAGACTTTCAGCTTCAATTCAGTACTTTGTAAGGATTTTTTATTCATTATCAACCACTCTGTTTTTATATTTTTAAATTATTTTTATAGCACTGGATGGGCATGGAAACAATGAGTTTGGTCTGTAAAAGAGGCCAGGCGGAGTGGCTCACGCCTGTAATCCCAGCACTTTGGGAGGCCAAGGTGGGCAGATCACTTGAGGTCAGGAGTTTGAGACTAGCCTGGCCAACATGGTGAAACCCCATCTCTATTAAAAATACAAAATCAGCTGGGCGTGGTGGCGCAGGCCTGTAATCCCAGCTACTCAGGAGGCTGAGCCAGGATAATTGCTTAAACCCTGGAGGCGGAGGTTGCAGTGGGCCGAGATTTTGACACTGCACTCCAGCCTGGGAGACAGAGCAAGGCTGTCTCAAAAAAAAAAAAAACAAGGGGCCATCATTTCCTGCCCTGTTTATTGTACCAACAAGGAGAAAGAAGGGGAAAGATAACAGTCATCTCAGTTTTCTAAAATGTCAGAATACCAGAGAGGACATTCTACCTCTCAGCTTGGTTTATCTGTTTCAACCAAATCATAGATACCTGACAGCCCATGCCTATTTTTGATTCAGCCTTGTTTAAGAGTCACCTTCTCCCCATTCTATAGAATAGGCCAGCCACTGTTTAAGCTATTCTGGCTAAATTCCTAGGGAGAGGCAAGGATTCTACAAGTTACCCAATGAGTGCCCAGGTCTCACAAACCCACCCAAAGGGTCAGCAGCATGCAGCAACTTTCAGCACAGCATGGCTTATAAAGAATGTCCACTTTTGTTTTATGTCTCAGCATAATCTGAATATTTTGTCTGAAGCCAAGATTTCTCTTCTCTTTTCCTCCCCTTCCCACTCCCTTCCATGAGAGAGAGTGACATCAGTACATAACAGTGCCATTAGCTCAAATTACTTGAAATTAAATGCCAAAACAAGAAATGCTTTACAGTTTCCTTGTCTTAGAATCTATTTTTATAAAGATTCTTATTTTAAAATAGTTCTTAATAAGTAAAAGAGGTGATAATTTTAATAGATGTCTCAATTTTGTTTTTATTCTTCACCAATAGCTATTTTCGGTGAATTAGAGCGTGGAGCACAGCCACTGGAAAAAAAAAAAAAAAAAGCATTTTAGGCCAGGCATTTTGGGAAGCTGAGGCGAGCCAATCATCTTAAGTCAGGAGTTTGAGACCAGCCTGGCCAACATGGTGAAACCCTGTCTCTACTAAAAACACAAAAATTGGCTGGGCATGGTGGCTTGCATCTGTAGTCCCGGATACTCAGGAGGCTGAGGTAGGAGAATTGCTTGAACCCAGGAGGCGGAGGTTGCAGTGAGTCGAGATCACACTACTGCATTCTAGCCTGGGTGACAGAGCGAGACTCTGTCTCAAAAAAAAAAAAAAAAAAAATTAAAAATTAAAACTAAAAAGGCATTTAAAAAATTACTGGTTTCTTCAACTGGAATCAGATGTAGTTATTAACAACTAACTAAAACCTTCCTTCACTTTGCTTCTAGTATGGTTTATACAATTACGTAATTGTGAGATTATTATAGTATAAAAGGGGCAAATATGTTACTGAAATTACTGAAATTTGATAAGAAGAGTTGATTTTCATTAGAAACTTAGAAATTTTTCTTTTTACCTACAATAAATATTAGTGTTGAACATCTTGCCTATAATTTAATTGTGAAGGAATTATAAAAAGGGAATTTTGTTTTTATGACTAGAGGTAGATTTACTGTGAAGCTAACAAAGCTGAAGCTGCAGAGTCCTTGCTTGCCTAGGTTTTCTCTGACCCTGTTCTTAATTTAATTTAATTAAAAAAAATTTTTTTTTGAGACAGAGTCCTGCTGTTACCCAGGCTGTGTAGAGCAATGGTGCAATCTCAGCTCACTACAACCTCCGTCTCCCAGGTTCAAGCAATTCTCCTGCCTCAGCTTCCCAAGTAGCTGAAAGTATAGGCGCCCAGCTAAATTTTGTAGTTTTAGTAGAGAAGGGGTTTCACCATGTTGGCCAGGCTGGTCTCGAACCCCTGACCTCAGGTGATCTGCCCGCCTCGGCCTCCCAAAGTGCTGGGATTACAGGTCTCAGCCACCATGCCTGGCCCTGTTCTTAATTTTATATTATGCATAGTCTTACTGATTTTTTTTTTAACTTCATAGAAAGGTTCCCCTGTTCTCTAATTACATAAACCATAGGCCCCCACAAAACCTGAATCCACCTTTGATAAAGCCAAACTATTTGCATTAACAAATTTAAAATAGGGCCAGGTACAGTGGCTCATGCCTGTAATCCCAATGCTTTGGGAGGTTGAGGTGGGAGATCACTTGAGGCCAGAAGTTCAAGACAAGCCTGGGAAACAGTGAGACCTCGTATCTACTAAAAATTTAAGAACTAGCCAGGCGTGGTGGTGTGCACCTCTAGTTCTGGCTACTTGGGAGGCTGAGATAAGAGGATCACTTAAGCCCAGAAGCGGCTGTGAGCTGTGATCACCACAGCATTCCAGGCTGGGCAACAGAGCAAGATCTTATCTCTAAAAAATATATTTAGAATAATTTTTAAATTTATGGACAATTAGTCATCTGCTTAAACATTAAATGTATACCTGCTTTTAGGCTGGGTGCGGTGGCTCACGCCTATAATCCCAGCACTTTGGGAGGCCGAGGTGGGTGGATCACAAGGTCAGGAGATCGAGACCATCCTGGGTAACATGGTGAAACCCCGTCTCTACTAAAAATACAAAAAAATTAGCCGGGCATGGTGGCAGGCGCTTCTAGTCCCAGCTACACGAGAGGCTGAAGCAGGAGAATGGCGTGAACCTGGGAGGCAGAGCTTGCAGTGAGCTGAGATCGCGCCACTGCACTCCAGCCTGGGCAACAGAGCGAGACCCATCTCAAAAAATGTATACCTGATTTTCTTTTTTACCTTCAAAGTTTTTTAAAATTTGAGCAAATTTAGGCTGGGCACAGTGGCTCACGCCTGTAATCCCAGCACTTTGGGAGGCTGAGGCAGGCGGATCACGAGGTCAGGAGATCCACCATCCTGGCCAACATGGTGAAACTCCATCTCTACTAAAAAAAAAAATACAAAAATTAGCTGGGCGTGGTGGCGGGCACCTGTAATTCCAGCTATTCGGGAGGCTGAGGCAGGAGAATCGCTTGAACTCGGGAGGTGGAGGTTGCAGTGAGCCTACATTGTGCCACTGTACTCTAGCCTGGCGACAGAGCAAGACTCTGTCTCAAAAAAAAAAAAAAAAAAAAAAAA
>NW_026652303.1:3758602-3769042 GCF_009828535.3 Hylobates moloch | reverse complement strand
TCAAAAAAAAAAAAAAAAAAAAAAAAATCGAGCAAATTTACATATTTGCACCATCAGAAAAAAAAAAAATTTCTCCAGCTGTACCAGGAGGACTTTCTGATTTTTCTGTTGTAGATGTTTTTCTTTGGCCATTTGTTCCGTTGTTAAATATTTTTCAGTGTGAGGATCTTCTTAATATTATTCGTGAATTCAACCAATATGCATATGCCAACTAGGCCAGGCACTGTACTAGGTGCCAGGAGTCGTCAGCTGTGAATTTGAAACTGACTGCTCTCATGGAGCTTACAGTAACGTAGGAGATGCAAAGACCAAGATGAATAGGCAGTTACAGGGTAGTGTTCAGACTCGCAGTAGGGAGCCAGGCATTGAAGTGATCAGAATTACATGTCAGAAAGATAACTCTAGCTGTCATGTAGAGAGTAGCCTGGGAAAGGACAAAGGTCGAGTCAGAAACAGGAAGTGGTTATAGCAATTCAGGGGTGAAATGATGGTCTGCATTAAGGCAGTGTTAGTAAGGATAGAGAGAAGTGGGTGGATAGCTACATCTAAAATACTGTCACTGTTTTCTGGGAATTATCATCTAAAAAGTTCCCTAGTCAACTTCTTGCCAGGCTACGTGATTTCTATTCTTTCGAACTTTCTGTTTTTGTTTTTGTTTTGTTTTATTTTGTTTTGTTTTGATACAGTCTGTCACCCAAGCTGGAGTGCAGTGGCATGATCTCTGCTCACTGCAGCCTCAACCTCCTGGGCTCAAGCGATCCCCCCTGCCTCAGCCTCCTGAGTAGCTGGGACCACAGGCTGTGCCACCATACTCAGCTGATTTTCTTGTTTTTTTTTCTGTAGACAAGGGGTTTTGCCATGTTGCCCAGGCTGGTCTCAGACTCCTGAGCTCAAGTGTTCCACCCACCTCAGCCTCCCAAAGTGCTGAGATTACAGGCTTGAGCCACCAGCCTCAAACTTTCTTCAGGATTACTTTAACTCATTATAATACTTTCCTAGGAACCTTCTCTTGTGTCTCACCAGCTTTCCACCTTTCTTACTGAGGAATAATCCAGAGCTAATTGCGGTGCTCTGATGAGGGTGAGATCCCATTTTTGCTGAGGAGATGTGGCAGAAACTGTATTTTTAAAAATGAGAATTAGTGGACATGCGGAATTCTAGTACCAGGTAAAGATCCAAACTTGAATGTAGACTTGAGTCTTTTTACACTTGGTTGGAAAGATGTCACTTGTAATTTTGGTGGATTAATAGAAGGGGAGACAATGCCAGATCTATAGGCCAGAGACCTAGAATCTGTGGAATTGTGTTCATGACTATGGACATGTAATAGTTGTATTAGTTGCTACAGAAAGTTAATCGTTCTTAAGTATGTATTTTATTTTAAATAAATGATATGTAAAAATATTTTGTTAATCTTCTGGTAAAAGCTTTATTTTTATTTTTATTTATTTATATATATTTTTGAGACAGAGTCTTGCTCTGTCGCCCAGGCTGGAGTGCAGTGATGCGATCTCGGCTCACTGCAACCTCCACCTCCTGGGTTCAAGTGATTCTCCTGCCTCAGCCTCCCGTATAGCTGGGACTACAGGTGCGCACCATGAGGCCCAGCTAATTTTTGTATTTTTAGTAGAGACGGGGTTTCACTGTGTTGACCAGGCTGGTCTCAAACTCTTGAAATCAAGTGATCTGCCCGCCTCAGCCTCCCAAAGTGCTGGGATTACAGGTGTGAGCCACCACACCCAGACTATTTTTGTTTTTAGTAGTCACAAGAGTTAGTGTAATTGGTCCATCTTTAGTTTGTGAAACTGAGGAATGTTCAAGTTTATTATTCCATAAGCTCTTTGTTTATTGATGTCTTCTTAAAGTGCCTTGCATCTATGAAAAAGATGTTAGGAATTGACTGCATTTCCAAGATTGACAGTATTGGTGCTAAGGGATCCAATTGATCCTGTGTTCCATACTCTATATTGTTCCTTTTTAATCTCTTTACATATGTTCCAGTATTGTGACATACATTGCATCCTTAAAAGCAGGGATATATTCTGTTACTTTTGGAATTCTTTTTGTCTCTCATAATGCTTCGTACAAAGCAAATTGTACAGCACTTTTACTACCTTGGAAGATCCATGAAATTATTAGAAAACATTCATGGATTTTGATTGTTGTTTCCTTACAGTATATCTTTTCATTCTTGGTAAAGAATGTATAAGACTAAATGTTAGTATCATAGAGTTACTAAAATCTAATAAATAAATTATGTATAATTATATACTAGTAGAAATATATAGTTATTAACCTAATGAATATATTTAGCATAGTATATAGCAATTTTAAAGAGCCTTTCGAAAAATTTAGTACATACTTTTTTTTTCTTTTTCTTTTCTTTTTTTAAATTTTATTATTATTATAGCTTAAGTTTTAGGGTACATGTGCACAATGTGCAGGTTTGTTACATATGTATACATGTGCCATGTTGGTGTGCTGCACCCATTAACTTGTCATTTAGCTTTAGGTATATCTCCTAATGCTATCCCTCCCCTCTCCTCCCACCCCACAACAGTCCCCGGAGTGTGATGTTCCCCTTCCTGTGTCCATGTGTTCTCATTGTTCAATTCCCACCTATGAGTGACAACATGCAGTGTTTGGTTTTTTGTCCTTGTGATAGTTTGCTGAGAATGATGGTTTCCAGTTTCATCCATGTCCCTACAAAGGGACATGAACTCATCCTTTTTTATGGCTGCATAGTATTCCATGGTGTATATGTGCCACATTTTCTTAATCCAGTCTATCATTGATGGACATTTGGGTTGGTTCCAAGTCTTTGCTGTTGTGAATATTGCCACAATAAACATACGTGTGCATGTGTCTTTATAGCAGCATGATTTATAATCCTTTGGGTATATACCCAGTAATGGGATGGCTGGGTCAAATGGTATTTCTAGTTCTAGATCCTTGAGGAATCGCCACACTGTCTTCCACAATGGTTAAACTAGTTTACAGTCCCACCAACAGTGTAAAAGTGTTCCTATTTCTCCACATCCTCTCCAGCACCTGTTGTTTCCTGACTTTTTAATGATCGCCATTCAAACTGGTGTGAGATGGTATCTCATTGTGGTTGTGATTTGCATTTCTCTGATGGCCGGTAATGATGAGCATTTTTTCACATGTCTGTTGGCTGCATAAATGTCTTCTTTTGAGAAGTGTCTGTTCATATCCTTTGCCCACTTTTTGATGGGGTTGTTTGATTTTTTCTTGTAAATTTGTTTAAGTTCTTTGTAGATTCTGGATATTAGCCCTTTGTCAGATGGGGAGATTGCAAAAATTTTCTCCCATTCTGTAGGTTGCCTGTTCACTCTGATGGTAGTTTCTTTTGCTGTGCAGAAGCTCTTTAGTTTAATTAGATCCCATTTGTCAATTTTGGCTTTTGTTGCCATTGCTTTTGGTGTTTTAGACATGAAGTCCTTGCCCATGCCTATGTCCTGAATGGTATTGCCTAGGTTTTCTTCTAGGGTTTTTATGGTTTTAGGTCTAACATGTAAGTCTTTAATCTATCTTGAATTAATTTTTGTATAAGGTGTAAGGAAGGGATCCAGTTTCAGCTTTCTACCTATGGCTAGCCAGTTTTCCCAGCACCATTTGTTAAATAGGGAATCCTTTCCCCATTTCTTGTTTTTGTCAGGTTTGTCAAAGATCAGATGGTTGTAGATATGTGGCATTATTTCTGAGGGCTCTGTTCTGTCCCATTGATCTATATCTCTGTTTTGGTACCAGTACCATACTGTTTTGGTTACTGTAGCCTTGTAATATAGTTTGAAGTCAGGTAGCATGATGCCTCCAGCTTTGTTCTTTTGGCTTAGGATTGACTTTGCGATGCGGGCTCTTTTTTGGTTCCATATGAACTTTAAAGTAGTTTTTTCCAATTCTGTGAAGAAAGTCATTGGTAGCTTGATGGGGATGGCATTGAATCTATAAATTACCTTGGGCAGTATGGCCATTTTCATGATACTGATTCTTCCTACCCATGAGCATGGAATGTTCTTCCATTTGTTTGTGTCCTCTTTTATTTCATTGAGCAGTGGTTTGTAGTTCTCCTTGAAGAGGTCCTTCACATCCCTTGTAAGTTGGATTCCTAGGTATTTTATTTTCTTTGAAGCAATTGTGAATGGGAGTTCACTCATGATTTGGCTCTCTGTTTGTCTGTTATTGGTGTATAAGAATGCTTGTGATTTTTGTACATTGATTTTGTATCCTGATAAGCAACTTTGCTGAAGTTGCTTATCAGCTTAAGGAGATTTTGGGCTGAGACAATGGGGTTTTCTAGATATACAATCATGTCATCTGCAAACAGGGACAATTTGACTTCCTTTGTAAATGATCTGTGCATGTAAGTCAGATAAAGAAATGGTCATACAGAATTTTGAACATTGGGACAAATTTAATAACTTGAAAGTTACATGGATTTTAGAGTATTAGTCTTTTACAAGATTGTGCATGTGCTGGCAGCAAGTTTTTGTTTTTCCCTAGCACCCCTAATTTTAAAATTCAGGTCTATAAACCTAATTTCTTTTCCTTTTTTAAAGTATTTTTTAGACGGAGAGGATAGTTGGAAAAATGGTACTATGTTGTTGAGGGGGCATTAATTTATTTACAATATACTTAATGTCTTGCAGCAGGTAAATTGTAGTAAATTATTATTATTGTTTTCTGAGATGGAGTCTCGCTCTGTCGCCCAGGCTGGAGTGCAGTGGTGCGATCTCAGCTCGCTGCAACCTCTGCCTCCCTGGTTCAAGCAATTCTCCTGCCTCAGCCTCCCGAGTAGCTAGGATTACAGGTGCATGCCACCACACCCGGCTAATTATTTGTATTTTTAGTAGAGGTGAGGTTTCACCGTGTTAGCCGGGATGGTCTCGATCTCCTGACCTCATGATCCCCCTGCCTTGGCCTCCCACAGTGCTGGGATTACAGGTGTGAGCCACTGCCCCGGTCAAATTGTAGTAAATTATTTAAAAATAACAATATCTTTGGCTTGGGCACAGTGGCTCACACCTGTAATCCCAGCACTTTGGGAGGCTGAGGTGGGCAGATCACTTGAGGTCAGGAGTTCGAGACCAGCCTGACCAACGTGTTGAAACCCTGTCTCTACTAATAATACAAAAAAAAATTTAGCCGGGTGTGGTGGTGCCTGCCTGTAATCCCAGCTACTCGGGAGGCTGAGGCAGGAGAATTGCTGGAACCTGGGAGGCAGAGGTTGCAGTGAGCCGTGATCACGCCACTGCACTCCAGCCTAGACGACAGAGCGAGACTCTGTCTCAAAAAAAAAAAAAAAAAGCCAAAACAAGAAAAACAATATCTTCAATTCATATTCTAAAAAGCAGAAGTGAATTTTACTTTATGAATAGAGCACTTTGCAAGTAATTGTTTGTCAACCAAATATTTTAATGCCTGCATGAGTTTAAGTAAAAGCTGTTCTATGAGAATTATAATACTGTTATTTGGAAGAATATACTAAGAGGAAGCAGACTTATGATTTGTCATTTAATAGATAATCCAATACTGTAGGATAAAGGCAGCTTATTGGAGAAATAATTTTAGAAATATTTTCTTGCACAATTTACAAAATTTAGTTTACAAAAATTGTCCAGTAATTTACCCCCACTTACTTGTGAAATTATGAGCTCTTTTCTTCTTCCCTTCAAATTTATTTTAACAACTTTTTCAAAACTTTTAACTTCAATTTTTATTGCCGATAAATTGCTAGGATAGTACAAATAACTCCTAAATCTCTACATCCAGAGTCATCAATTATTATCATTTTTCTACGTTTCTTTCCCCTCTTTCTATATATACATATATGTAATTTTTTTCCTTTTTCTTAAACCACTTCAGACTTAATTATCAATATCATGCTTCTTTACCCCTAAAGTTCTTGTTTTTGTCACTCAGATTACCTTCAGCTATGAGGCTTGTGGGCTTTTCTCGTAGTTTTATTCATTTTTTCACTTTCAACAGTTTTACTGAGGTATAACTGAGATACCATACAGTTTATTTTAGACTGCATTTTTATTCCTTCCTTCCTCTCACTGGCAGTTGCTGGTATAGTGCTGCACCTGGCTGAGCGAATGGTTTCTTTTGGAGCTGATAAAGCTGCCTTATGAAATCAGCTTACAGGTATATGATACCTACAGATGATGCCTTTTCTCTCAGAGTGCTTGGGTTGAGATTGACCCACTCCGCAATTGCTAGTGGACATTCTGAGCAAAAGACCACATTTCTGTCCAATTTTGTGAATGTAACTATTAACTCATTTGAACTCTAAAACACTTAGGTTGTCATTTTACTATACTGTAAAGATGACCATAGTTCTAAAAGATAATTTTTCTGAATTTTGACATTGAAGGAAGAAATCTGTTTTTAGAAATCAAAAATGAGGAACTCACGCCCTTTAGGTTGCATACTTGGTTCTGGAGTGGCATGGAAGATGTTTGGAATGGCTGACCTTCTGTTGCTTTCACTTGGGTTGTTTGCTTTTTTATTTTTTAAATATATTGCTTGTTGATCAGCGCATTTTTATTTACTTAATAGTTGTATCTAAACTATTATAAAGCCAAATTGGGCAGTGTGTAACTTCTACTAATGTATTTCTCTCTTTTTTCCTCACAGGGATGAATTGTAAAAGCAACATCAGCTTGACCAGTATAAAATTACAGTGGATTGCTCATCTCAGTCCTCAAAGCTTTTTGAAAACCAACACCATCACAGCTTGTTTTGGACTTTGTTACACTGTTATTTTCAGCATGAAAATGTGTGTTTTTTTAGGGTTTCTGATTCTTCAAAGAGGCACAGAGCCAAATTGGTAGAGGAAGGATGCAAAGTATAAATTTGTGTAATATTACTTTAACATGCCCATATTTTACTTGGAAATATTAAAAGAAAGGGTTCTGTAAAATGGAAAACTTAGTTTGTGAATTGATTTTGAGGAGTGATTTTTCTTTTCTTGGACACTTAGTTCTGTTCTGATATTAATTTATCAGATTGCTTTTGTGCATTGGATAACACCACCATTCACAAGTTAAGATTCTTGGTATTTGGATGTCTGTTAGATGCTACTAAGAAAATAGAGATGAGCTTTCTTTTTAAAGCTTTTGATGTGGTGTCATAGAATAGCATGTTGTAGATACAATCAGCTGCTTTGTTACCTTAAAACTAGGCATTTGTAAATATTAAACCTTAAGATGGCAGGTGATGTCCTGTAAACACTCAGCTGTTCAGATTGGACATAACTGACTTAGTTCTTCCCTTCTCTCTCTCAAAATTATAGGAGACTTGTAGTTTACTGTTGTTTTCTGTTTCTAATTTGCTGCTGATAATGTATATGAACTTAACATGCTGTGTAAGCTGTGTCCTAGTTCTTGAACAGTTTATGCAGTGCTGCTTTGCCAAATAAAGTTAAAAGTAAAAGAGGCATTGGTTGTTTTTGAATATAGAAGAAAGAACAGCAAGTCCACCAGATAGGGAGTGTTTATGATCACGGGAAAAAGACTATTTCTCTGGTTGTTTCCTTTTGCGAAGTCTGAGTAAGTAAATAGCATTAATCCAACTGTACATTGTAGAATGTGACTACACTGCTCCAGGGCCAGGACTGTACGTCAGTCGTCATTTCTCTTTGACTCCCTAGCCCAGGGCTTGTCCTGTAGTAGCTAGACAGTAAATGCTGGTGAGTGAGTGGTGAATGTATTGACTTAAAGTCAGGAAAGAACAGAATTGAGGATGAACAGGCCAAAACCCATCTCTCACCTATACAAAGATTTATTAATATAATGACTATAGCTGAATTTCTAAGAAGGCAGTAGCACTTTGGGATCTTATTTAAATGTTGTGATTTATGACTTTTATAATAAGAAATTCTGGAACTGAGGAAATATAAGCTCCAGAATGAGCAGAATCAGCACTCCCAGCAAAGCCCTTCTACTGGGTGCATGTGTGGGTGCGTAATTCTGGCAAAGAACCTTTGTGGGCATGTGAGACACTCCCCCCAGCTCTTGAAAAAAGTCTTAAATATTACTTCTTTACAAATGGCTTTTAGGCTGGGTGCGGTGGCTCACGCCTGTAATCCCAGCACTTTGGGAGGCCGAGATGGGCAAATCACCTGAGGTCAGGAGTTCAAGACCAGCCTGGCCAACATGGTGAAACCCCCCTCTCTAATAAAAATACAAAAATTAGCCAGGCCTGGTGGCACACACCTGTAATCCCAGCTACTCGGGAAGCTGAGGCAGGAGAACTGCTTGAACCGGGGAGGCAGAGGTTGCAGTGAGCCAAGATCGCACCATTGCACTCCAGCCTGGGTGACGAGTGAAACTCTCTCAATAAATGAATAAATAAATAAATAAAATGGCTTTTAAAACTGATGCATCTTTTCACAAGTGCCTCTTCTTGGGTAAGGTTTTAGACACAGGAAACTAGCATTATTTGGTGCCCAAAACTTGAGTTTAAATTTATTGTTGGCTTCAGTTTGCTGCTGTTTATTGCTTCGATACTCAGGCCATGAACCCCTGTGGTCCAGGACTAGTCCATTTTAAATAGTTATAAAGGTCAAATATTTTTTTTTTTTTTTTTTTTTTTTTTTTTTTTTCGAGACAGAGTCTTGCTCTGTCTCCCAGGCTGGAGTGCAGTGGCACAATCTGCTCACTGCAAGTTCCACCTCCCGGGTTCACGCCATTCTCCTGCCTCAGCCTCCGGAGTAGCTGGGATTACAGGTGCCCGCCACCACGCCTGGCTAATTTTTTGTATTTTTAGTAGAGATGGGGTTTCACTGTGTTAGCCAGGGTGGTCTCAATCTCCTGACCTTGTGATCCCCCCACCTGGGCCTCCCAAAATGCTGGGATTACAGGCGTAAGCCACTGCGCCCAGCCAAGGTCAAATATTCTTTACAACTTAAATTAGTTCTTAAATGTATCCACTGGTCTGTGCCTTTCATAGCCATTACCAACATTTTACTATATGTGAGTCTCTATGTTTGGTTTTGGGGATAGAAAAAGGCCCTTACTCTCAAAAATGTGAAGTCTGTTTGAGGAGACAATTATATAAATATGATAAGACAAACAAGTGCCACCTGATTAGTACAGAAGTGCTATGCCTTCAGCATTGTTCAAGCACTGCTCTTGGACTTTACGTGTTTATGAATTAAAATTGTAGAATGTTGAATAAACAGGTATGGGCTTTAAGGGAGCATGAATAAATGGGTAGAAATGGAAATAATGGGTTTTAGCTAGGCCTAAGGGTTTTTTTTTTCTGTAAGATATACGTGTGTGTGTGTGTGTGTGTGTGTGTGTGTGTGTGTACAGGTTACAGTCAAGAAAAGTCTCCTTAATCTTTAGTATTCATAATTTCTAAAACATTTCCTTATGTCATTTTCCTTAATAGAAGTGATTACATAATATGAAGGGCAACAATGAAAACATTTCAAAAAGTTTCAGTCTAGTGAGATCCTGTTGAGATGAGATTTTTTCTACAGATTTGGTTTTATTAAAGGCTGAATCAAGCTCTCAAAATTTATGTAATCTTGGCCAAGCATGGTGGCTCAAACCTGTAATCTCAGCACTTTGGGAGGCTGAGGGTGGAGGATTGCTTGAGGCCAGGAGTTCAAGACCAGCTTGAGCAACAAAGTGAGATCTTGTCTCTACAAAAAAACAAAAATTAGCCAGGCATGGTGATGTGCTCCTGTAGTCCTAGCTACTTGGGAGGCGGATGCAGGAGAATTGCTTGAGCCCAGGAGTTCGAGGCTGTAGTGAGTGAAGCTATAGTGAGCTATGATCACACGCTACTGCACTCCAGCCTGGGCAACGAGTAAGACTCAGTCTCTCCCCCTCTTTTTAAAAAACTCTTTTCCTCCACCCTTCTAATAGAAACCTAAGAACCCTATCTCTTAAAACAAAAACCACTCATATAATCTAAGCCTGAATTATGAATATCAGCTTTTTATTGAGGGTTTCTTTTTTTTGAGTGCAATGGTGCGATCTCAGCTTACTGCAACCTTCGCCTCCTGGGTTCAAGCAATTCTGCCTCAGCCTCCCAAGTAGCTGAGATAACAGGCAGGCGCCACCATACCCGGCTAATTTTGTATTTTTTAAGTAGAGACGGGGTTTCGCCATGTTGGTCAGGCTGGTCTTGAACTCCTGACCTCAAGTGATCCACCCACCTTGGCCTCCCAAAGTGCTGGGATTACAGGTGTGAGCCACTGCACCTGGTCAAGGGTTTCAACTCTTTTCCAGTCAATAACATTAGAAGAAAATGACATTCTGGGGGGAAAATAATCCATTAACATTGTTCATGCAAGTATTTTAAATTCCACTGCCCTAATTTTAAAAACTGCCATTGTTCAAAAATGTTCACTGTGCAGTGGTGCAATCTCGGCTCACTGCAACCTCCACCTCTCAGGTTCAA
>NW_026652303.1:3659947-3758261 GCF_009828535.3 Hylobates moloch | reverse complement strand
TTAGTAGAGATGGGGTTTCACTGTGTTAGCCAGGGTGGTCTCAATCTCCTGACCTTGTGATCCCCCCACCTGGGCCTCCCAAAATGCTGGGATTACAGGCGTAAGCCACTGCGCCCAGCCAAGGTCAAATATTCTTTACAACTTAAATTAGTTCTTAAATGTATCCACTGGTCTGTGCCTTTCATAGCCATTACCAACATTTTACTATATGTGAGTCTCTATGTTTGGTTTTGGGGATAGAAAAAGGCCCTTACTCTCAAAAATGTGAAGTCTGTTTGAGGAGACAATTATATAAATATGATAAGACAAACAAGTGCCACCTGATTAGTACAGAAGTGCTATGCCTTCAGCATTGTTCAAGCACTGCTCTTGGACTTTACGTGTTTATGAATTAAAATTGTAGAATGTTGAATAAACAGGTATGGGCTTTAAGGGAGCATGAATAAATGGGTAGAAATGGAAATAATGGGTTTTAGCTAGGCCTAAGGGTTTTTTTTTTCTGTAAGATATACGTGTGTGTGTGTGTGTGTGTGTGTGTGTGTGTGTGTGTGTGTACAGGTTACAGTCAAGAAAAGTCTCCTTAATCTTTAGTATTCATAATTTCTAAAACATTTCCTTATGTCATTTTCCTTAATAGAAGTGATTACATAATATGAAGGGCAACAATGAAAACATTTCAAAAAGTTTCAGTCTAGTGAGATCCTGTTGAGATGAGATTTTTTCTACAGATTTGGTTTTATTAAAGGCTGAATCAAGCTCTCAAAATTTATGTAATCTTGGCCAAGCATGGTGGCTCAAACTTGTAATCTCAGCACTTTGGGAGGCTGAGGGTGGAGGATTGCTTGAGGCCAGGAGTTCAAGACCAGCTTGAGCAACAAAGTGAGATCTTGTCTCTACAAAAAAACAAAAATTAGCCAGGCATGGTGATGTGCTCCTGTAGTCCTAGCTACTTGGGAGGCGGATGCAGGAGAATTGCTTGAGCCCAGGAGTTCGAGGCTGTAGTGAGTGAAGCTATAGTGAGCTATGATCACACGCTACTGCACTCCAGCCTGGGCAACGAGTAAGACTCAGTCTCTCCCCCTCTTTTTAAAAAACTCTTTTCCTCCACCCTTCTAATAGAAACCTAAGAACCCTCTCTTAAAACAAAAACCACTCATATAATCTAAGCCTGAATTATGAATATCAGCTTTTTATTGAGGGTTTCTTTTTTTTGAGTGCAATGGTGTGATCTCAGCTTACTGCAACCTTCGCCTCCTGGGTTCAAGCAATTCTGCCTCAGCCTCCCAAGTAGCTGAGATAACAGGCAGGCGCCACCATACCCGGCTAATTTTGTATTTTTTAAGTAGAGACGGGGTTTCGCCATGTTGGTCAGGCTGGTCTTGAACTCCTGACCTCAAGTGATCCACCCACCTTGGCCTCCCAAAGTGCTGGGATTACAGGTGTGAGCCACTGCACCTGGTCAAGGGTTTCAACTCTTTTCCAGTCAATAACATTAGAAGAAAATGACATTCTGGGGGGAAAATAATCCATTAACATTGTTCATGCAAGTATTTTAAATTCCACTGCCCTAATTTTAAAAACTGCCATTGTTCAAAAATGTTCACTGTGCAGTGGTGCAATCTCGGCTCACTGCAACCTCCACCTCTCAGGTTCAAGTGATTCTCCTGCCTCAGCCTCCCACGTCACCACGCCCAGCTAATGTTTTGTATCTTTAGTAGAGATGGGGTTTCACTGTGTTAGCCAAGATGGTCTCCATCTCCTGACCTTGGGATCTGCCTGCCTTGGCCTCCCAAAGTGTTGGGATTACAGGCAGGAGCCACCGTGCCTGGCCCACTGAACTTTTAAAATTGGTATATAATGCACCTCTATTAAAGCATCTTAAAAATTCAATTGATCTAAAATAGAATAACATCTTTGAGTAATAATGCTCAAGAATTTTTGAAGCTATTCTTGGTGTGTGATTGTCAGCCAGGAAACAAAGCTTCTTAGTTTTGTTTCATTAGCCAGGTGAGTATTTTTGGTTTTCAGCTTAAATGTTAACAAATTTTCAATAGTTTGATATGTTACTAAAATATATGAGTATGGTAACTGAACACTAATATTGTGAATGAAATAAATGGATTATTTTTAGTTCTAAATGGGGTTCAGAGGCTAATACCTTATTTTAGGTAAGTGCTAAAATTCTTCTAGGTATAAATCATTGCCTACAACTTACTGTGTTCTTAAAGAACTGAACAGTAAAACAAATGGGTTCTGATTGGATTTCAGTTGGATCTCTGGATTCCTCTGACCATTTTCCAGAAAGATGAGTGTTGTCTTCTCACTGAACCTAGCACGTGGCTCAAATAGAGGGCTGGTGAAAGAATCCCACTTGAAGAAAACCAGCTGACCCAAGGGGCCAAGGAATGTTTGTGTATTGTAATATGATAAAAAGGAAATTAGGCCGGGCGCGGTGGCTCACACCTTTAATCCCAGCACTTTGGTAGGCCGATGTGGGTGGATCACCTGAGGTTAGGAGTTCAAGACCAGCCTGACCAACATGGTGAAACCCCGTCTCTACTAAAAATACAAAATTAGCCAGGTGTGGTGGTGGGTGCCTGTAATCCCAGCTACTTGGGAGGTTGAGACAGGAGAATCACTTGAACCCAGGAGGCAGAGGTTGCAGTGAGCCGAGATTGCGCCACTGCTCTCCGGCCTGGGTGACAGAGCCAGATTCTGTCTCAAAAAAAAAGGGGGGGGGGGGGGAGAATCAAGTCCGATAATTTCCTTATCCTTAATCCTAATATCATTGCTACAATAATGATTGTTGGTTCCCCACTTCCGGCTTCATCTTTCTGGCTTTTTTTTGTTTTTTGTTTTTTTTTTGAGACAGAGTCTGTCACTCTTTCTCCAAGCTGGAGTACAGTGGTGCAATCTCGGCTCACTGCAACCTCCGCCTCCCAGGTTCAAGTGATTCTCCTGCCTCAGTCTCCCAAGTGTCTGGGACGACAGGCACGCGCCACCATGCTCAGCTAATTTTTGTATTTTTAGTAGAGACAGGGTTTCACCATGTTGGCCAGGATGGTCTCGATCTTTTGACCTCGTGATCCTCCCACCTCAGCCTCCCAAAGTGCTGGGATTACAGGCGTGAGCCACTGTGCCCAGCCCCAGCTTCATCTTTTTAACTGACTTTGTGTTGTTTCAACCAGGAATCTCTGTGAAATGGCCCTTTGCTTGGTGGGAGAGAAAATAGAGTAAAATCTGACTTTCAGTTCCCATATAGTGCTGTGCTGTGCTAGGGGGCCCTCAGAACCTCTGAGGCATGCTTCTGTCTGTCCCTCCTCTCACCCTCCTCAGTTTTTCTTCATCTTTCCACCTCCCTGGCAGAAAAAAAAAGTTAAAGCTGTGGTCTCATAGATTGCAGTTCATGGTTCTGATTTCTTTATTTTTCTATACACAAATCTCTAGATCATATATTTAGAGATTTATCGAGATCTCTAGTTTCATCTGTAGAACTGTTTTGTTTAAATGTAAGAACTCTTTTGATTCATTTGAATTTTGAGTACTTGGTCATATGAAATGACTATGAAAATGAAAGAGTACCTTTAAAAAAAAAAAGCCCATACACTATTTTCCTGAGCTTTTTTTTTTTTTTTTTGAGATAGAGTCTCACACTGTTGCCCGGGCTGGAGTGCAGTGGTGCTATCTTGGCTCGCTGCAGCCTCTGCCTCCTGGGTTTAAGCGATTCTCCTACCTCAGCCTCCCGAGTAGCTGGGACTACAGGCACACACCAGCACGCCCAGCTAAGTTTTGTAGTAGTGACGGGGTTTCACTATGTTGGCCAGGCTGGTGTCGAACTCCTGACCTCGTGGTCTGCCCACCTTGGCTTCCCAAAGTGTTAGGATTACAGGTGTGAGCCACTGCGTGTGGTCTTTTTTTTTTTTTTTTTTTTTTTTTGAGATGGAGTCTTGCTCTGTTGCCCATGCTGGAGTGCACAATCTCAGCTCACTGCAACCTCCACCTCCTAGGTTCAAGTGATTCTCCCACCTCAGCCTCCCAAATAGCTGGGCTTTACAGGCTTGCCACCATGCCCAGCTAATTTTGTATTTTTAGTAATTTTTGTATTTTTAGTCTCACCGTTTTGGCTAGGCTGGTCTCGAACTCCTGACCTCAGGTGATCCGCCCACCTCGTCTCTCGAAGTGTTGGGATTACAGGCATGAGCCACTGCACCTGGCCCAATTTCCCTAAGCTGTTTTTGTAAAAGTTAACATTTTTGTATTAAAATATTTTGAGAAGTTTCCTAAATTTTGAAATAACTTCATAAAAGGATTTAAGCTGAATAATATTATAAATTGATCTCTTTCCAATTTCCAGGGTGATGACATAAGATTTCAAAAACTGATGTGATTTGAGAATTAAAATAAGTAGGAAGGAAGAGATGCTTAGACCTAAATATGGGAAATATAGGAGAAGGCTCAGTTCTAACCAGTCAATTCCCAAAAACATTCAGCTTTGGGATGTCTAACCTTATTTTTGTCCTTGGTGGTTTTGTATTTAGCTGGAGAATCTGTGTTTATCCACTAAAGTAGCTATAACTTAAAATATTCATTTTATTTTTAGAATACTAGAATCCAGTAGGTCGGAAAATGGGGACAGGAACAGAAAAGTCTGCAACACAGATGCTTAAAAAAAGCCAACGAGACGAGACATTTGTGAATGGCAAACTGCAAACTAAGCTTCTCCCTCTTTGTATTCAGCTTGGGCAGTTCTTTGTTAGAAATTCTCGTTCAATTTTAATCCGAAAAATTGTAGAAAACCTGAAGTCCAGAAAACAAAACATTAAAGTAATTCTGCTAGGAATAAAGTGGCATAATCCATTTTGAGAAAGCAAGCCAAAACATGAAATTGTTTTGAGATACTATAATTGAATTTGACAAGGAGCCCAAATTACGGAATCTTAGGCTCAGATGCTGCGTTAAGAGGCATCATCAACATGATGTTGAGGGAACATCTGAAGGTAAGGATGGTGGCTTGTGTTCTGGGGCACAGCACACCTGTTTGTTTACACAGGTGAAGTAATCAACAGAGTTGGCCTTGAACAGCAAAATGGAAAGGGAAATAATAGAAATATGCATCTCAGCCAGGCGTGGTGGCTCACGCCTGTAATGCTGGGAGGCTGAGGTGGGTGGATCACCTGAGGTCAGGAGCTCGAGACCAGCCTGGCCAACATGGTGAAACCCCATCTCTACTAAAAAAATACAAAAATTAGCTGGGCATGGTGGCGCACACCTGTAGTCCCAGCTAATCAGAGGGCGAGGCACGAGAATTGCTTGAACCTGGGAGGCGGAAGTTGCAGTGAGCCGAGAGAGCTGAGATCACACCACTGCACTAAAGCCTGGGCAACAGAGTGACACTCGGTCCCAAAAAAAGAAAAAAAGCATCTCTATGTGTGGGTCAAAGGAAAATCTAGTAAAGGGCAATGTGAACAGCCATCAGTAACTGAAGAGAGGTGTTGCTGAGTGGGACTGAGTTGTGGGGCCAGACCACAGGTTTCAAAGTCATTGGGAGCAAGATGAAAAAAATCCTGTTATTTTCCTATGGAAGAGAATGTATTGGGTACTCAGCTGATTTGAAACAGTAAAATGCTGTGGAAGGCTGGAGGAGTAGCTGCTGTCTACTAAGAATGAAAGGAAAAAGTAAGTTTTAAGTGTTCAGGAGGAGTTAGTGAGCCTTAGGAAAAGACATGTAAAACACAAGAACATGTTTAAGAGATAAATTGTGGACACCTTTCCCTTTAAAATTAGGTTTCCATTGTCTTAGATGCAGAACTCCTTCAATCAGATAATCTACAGGTAAGATCACTTTTAAAAGTCACATTCAGTCTACCTGATAATATAAATATTTTGTAGACCTTGATTCTCCTTCCCTCGAGTATGCTTTATGTGGCCCCAGGCAAGTTACTTTCTCTAATATTCAATTTCCCCCGTTATAAAATAGGGTTGGTATGATTGAATCCAAATAATGCAGTAACAGCTCAGTCAATAATAGCAACTTATGACTATATTAAAAGGAAAAAAAGGCTTAATAATAAAATACAATTTATTAAAGGAATCATGTTTACATAGATACAGAACATCTTGGATATTTCAACACCATAGCAACACAAAATTAATTTCTTCATGTATAAAAGATGTGCTGAAAGCTGCATGCCTCATCAGTTTTTATTTTATTGGTTATGGCTATAGGTGACATCTTTCCATATAAAAACAAACTGCACAGCATCACATATAGAGTACAGACATCTTAAGTTCATTCACAAAGTTAATTTTTCTACACTGCCCTTCAAAAATTTACATCTTTGCTCAATTCTAAACATTCAACAAAATTAGCTTCCCAAGAAACAAAAATGATACCCAATTTCTTTGCTTTTCTAGAAGTAACTTTCCATTTGTTCCTGTATTTTGATATGTTATATTCCCCACCCAAATTAAACCCTTTGTTAAAAGAACAACCTACTTTAGGTTCAGTCTAAAAATAAAGTGTACTAGATTCTGGAGTGTTTTTCAAATATTTTAAAATATTTGCCACTTATGGTAAAAAAAAATATGTAAATAAGAATATCATGTGAGTGTAGATAGGCACCATACTATACATTCCTCTCAGAATAATTTCTAGAATGTGTATAATCCCAGTGTTAAGTGATGGTGGGAATGATTTGCCTTTAAAAGCCTACAAATTAAAAGGGGAAAGATGCTAAGCTAGATGCTGGTTTTCTATAAAGATGAATTTGTGAAAACTGCTTTATGCTCTAGAAATATGTAAGCCTGGCATTAGCTGATGGCACATTCTAACATTTTATAGCATTAAAAAAAGTCTACTCATTCCATTGGATGAAAGCCACAGTGACATTTTTACAAAAGCTGTACCCAGCAATCCACTCAACGTCCTCTCAATTGTCATTTTTCTCTTTCATCAACAAAGGCTATATATATATAAATGAGTTGCTGTGCTCTCACCATGGAGCAGTGTTGACTTGATGTAACGAAGTATTAAACGTTCTCCTTGCTCTCTTTGCCCTCAACTAAGTTTCTGTTAGTTTTTGGCATGCCAGATTCTCTGCTTCCATCTTGATTTCCTATCTCACTGCATGACCATCTTAGAGCTGTTACTAATTCAAAGTCTGGGTTTTTTTTTTCTCCCAAAGGTCAGTCTAAGGAGGCAGCCACCTATATGACATGATGTCAGAGGGATTAGGAAGGACCCACACTCACCTTCCTTAAGGCTCACTGACTTGTACATAAGGTTTATAATTTAGGTATATCCACCATAAGTAACATCTGACTGAAGGCATGAACTCGCTTGAGATCCACTCTCAGAAACAGGTTTAGAGGGGAAAAGAAAAAGAACATTGGGAGCTTCAAGGAGGAAGAAAAGGGCCACAGAACAAGGGGAAGCTGGGCCTATAGCAGTCCAGCATGGTAAGGGGCCAACAGTTGGCTTCTAAAAGGTAATGGGTGAACACAGTCATCCTAATACCACCTCCTGAGATGCTGAATTTTCTCTCAGCTAAGTACACATTTCTATTTTCAGGGACAGCTTACATAAATCAAAATTATATTTTTAGAAATCTTTAATCATGAATTCCTCTCTAAATTTCAAAATATTTTACGACTTTCTAAGGAACATTTTTTTACAATAAATAATAAAGAAAGATTTGGGATTTGCAGAATCTTCTGGCCCAATTAAAAACAAAAGAAGCTGTAAATATCCAGAACTTAATAGATGTATAAATTATAAACAAAACATGTCCCTGCCCCAAGCTATTGAAATTACATTACTATAGATACATCCCATTTATGAGGTAGTCCGATTCCTCAGATGTAATGGGACGAGCTTTTTTCAGTTTCTGTTTCACCAGTCGTAGTCGGCATGCAACCATGAGAAGCAGCAGAGCAGTGATAGCCAAACCCAGCGCCAGGGGTAGCACCGCACCTTTGAGAAGGTTAGACATGAAGAGGGCAAGCCAGTGATTAGTCACAGTGACAGCTGCTGGTCACTATATGCTACGCGCTTTGCATGCACTATTTTATTTAATCCAAACAAATTGGTATTAGTATTACCACCATTTTGCAGATTAACTAAGGTGTACCGAGGTTAAGTAATTTGCTTATTTGCCTAGGAGGCTGTAAGTTGTAGGTCCAGGTCCCAAACCTAGACGTTTTTTTTTTTTTGAGATGGAGTCTTGCTGTGTTGCCCAGGCTGGAGTGTAATGGCTCAATCTCGGCTCACTGCAACCTCTACCTCCTGGGTTCAAGCGATTCTCCTGCCTCAGCCTCCCAAGTAGCTGGGATTACAGGTGCCTGCCACTGTGCCCAGCTAATTTTTGCATTTTTATTAGAGATGGGGTTTCAACATCTCGGCCAGGCTGGTCTCGAACTCCTGACCTCGTGATCCACCTGCCTTGGCCTCCCAAAGTGCTGGGATTACAGACGTGAGCCACCGTGCCCGGCCAACACAGACATCTTTAAAACCAAATTCTCTACCAGCTTCCTACAAAATTTGTATGGCATCAATGGGTACACATACTACCATCTGATCACACATATCCAACTGAAATAGGCATTCTGATCACGAAATTTTTTTGTTGTAGTCATAGACTATATTTATGGATTCATACATGATCATTCTTCAACTAAGTATGAACTAACTCCTGATTTCTTGTTCTGGTTAGGGCTTAAGAAATTTATTTCCTTTCTAAATCCAGGGAACAGACTCAGTCAGTAGAACTTTGTTGAAAACTAACTTCCAAATATGCTGGTGTGATTTTAGACATTAAAGGAAAACATTTCTTTAGTTTTTCCCGTGAGGCGGATCCTAGACACCAGACTAGAAGCAGCAAGGCTTGCAGGAGTCTGGAAGGACAGGGTGTGCCAATATCAGTCTTTTTTATCAAGCTTAGCAGGCTCTATTTTTAGTCTGATCTACTCTGTGGCCAGGCCAGGTCTGGAGATGATGTGGTGGAACCGTTTTTAGCTGTAGGAATCTTGCCAACTGGTGGAACTAGAGGAGAAACATCTCCTTTGTGTAGGCTCATTCTATAACATTTGCTCTCATTTACTCATTCATTCTGCATTCATTAAAAGCCTTCTTCCATGTGCCAGACACTGAGCTAAGTGCTGATAATCCTTTTATTTGTAAATAAATACCACCCCCCTCAAGATAAGCTAATGCCAAGCATACCAGCTTTATAGCTTACATCACTGAATTCTCACAACCACCACATAAATTGGTGCTATTATTATCCTCATTTTACAAATGAGGGAGCTAAGGCATCAGCAATGAAGTGAGGGCCAGGCACAGTAGCTCAGGCCTGTGACACCAGCACTTTGGAAGGCAGAAGTGGGAAAATTGCTTGATCCCAGGAGTTCGAGACCAGCCTGGGCAACATGGCAAGACCTTGTCTCTACAGAAAATTATTAGCCAGTTGTGTCATGCACCTGCAGTCCCAGCCACTTGGAAGGCTGAAGTAGGAGAATCACCCGAGCCCAGAAAGTTGAGGCTGTTATGAGCCATGATCAGGCTACTGCACTCCAGCCTGGGTGATAGTGTGAGAGCATATCTCAAAAAAAGAGAAGTGAGGCTGGGCACAGTGGCCCATGTCCATAATCCCAATACTTCGGGAGGCTAAAGCAGAAGGATCACTTGAGTCTGGGAGGTAGAGGCTTCAGTGAGCTCTTAAACTGTACTCCAGCCTGGGTGGCAGAGTAAGATCCTGTCTTTAAAAAAAAAAAGAGACTGAAGTGACTTGTCTAAGATTGTTAAGTGGTAGAGCTAGCAAATAATCCCAGACGGGACAGCCCCAGAGCCTGTGGTTCTAACCACTATGGTACTCTACTTCTGCAAAATGTAAATGAGACTGTTTTTGAATGACTAATTCTGGGTAGACAGACATTTAAATGGGAAAAAATGCAACAAGGTGTTATACTTACTATGATAGAATTATATATGAAGCACAGATGTATTAATAAAATAGGTGGTCCATCTACCTGGTCTGTAGGATTTTTGCTTGAGTGATTTTGATGTATGATAGAGACTGTTGCGTGGTTGAAGGAGATAAGTTTATTTTTTGATATTTGTCAGATTGAGATGCCTATCAGCGATCAGGTGGAATTTTCTCTTAGGCTTTTGGATTATCTGGGCCTAAATATGTGGGAGCCTTCAGCATAAAGGTGGTAGCTGCAGTCGCGATAGTGGGTAGGACAGCCAGAGAGAAAGGAAGAAGAAAGGTGAGCCAGGAACAAGGTCCTGGGAAACACCAGCATTTAGAGGGCAGACAAAAGCAGAGGACCAAAAAAACAGAAGACAACCAGTCAGAGAAATAGGAGGACGACCGCTATAGTAGGGAGTGGGCTTTTGGAAGCTGAGGAAAGAGACATCCAAGAAGAAAGTCCTTAGCTGAATCAAATGCTAAGGAAAGGTCAAGTGAGGTGAAGCCTGGAGAGCCCACTGGATTTAGCAATTGGTAATTCATTTATGGGAGGACAGAAGATGGAGGATGCTACTTTGTTTCTTTCCATATTAAGAAATCTGAAGGTGATCACAGTCAGGGGAATGAGCCAGTAAAGAAACAGAGAAGAAAAACGTGGGAGAGCTAGGAGATGATGAGAAATGAACCTGAGGAAATCAGGGGCTATATCCAGATCAGGGAGAGAGACCTTGGAAAGAGGGGACACCTCTTCCTTTAGTACTGGAGGAGAGGAAGAGGGGTGAATGCAACCAGATGAGTTTTTTCATTTGGGGGGCAGGTAGCTGAGGAAGTTCACTCCAGACAGTCTTGATTTACTGGGCTTAAAACTGGTCCCAGGTATAGTTGGCCGCCTCTTGAAGACAAGAGGACCTGGAGCTGACACACTCACGGCACTTCAACTCTGGTGTATTTTTAGAATCCCAGGTAAAACTCCTGAACAAGATTCTCAAGAACAGTTTGAAAGTGTCTGGTTGCCAGAGGAGGGGATGGGAAAGCTGCTTTAGAGACTGTCAAGTATCAAAGTTCTGGAAGAGGCCAGCATTCCTCCAGAGAATTGTGAAAGATGCAAATCGGTGATAACCCTATGGACTGGAATTGGATTCTACAGCTGTCTCATTCCACACACGGCAGCTCTGGAGGTGTCAAGATGGCTGCCTGGTCTCTCCATGCCAGCAGTTTGGGGCCTCAGTAGCTACTACTGCCTCCTAGTCTCCACCTGATGAAAGAAGTTCTGACACGGCTAAGTGGCCCCAAGGTGTCATTCTCCCTCCACCTTCCTATAAGTTGCATATGTTACAAAGAAACAGGACAAAAAAAGAGACTTTGGTCAATACCCACAGAAAACCCCAGGAACCCCAAATCATTTCTCACGAATTGGACCGCAACACCCAGCCCCAGTCTGGAGGACTTGCTTAAAGATGAGCACCAGCATTTAGGCTAAAGGGTTAGGAAGCTGTGATTGAAGATGCCAATCCCAATGCCGGGGCTCAGGTTTAGCTATGGTAACAATGAAACAGACGAGATCTAGGAAAATGTTCTATTTGCTAAGTCAGATATGAGGCTGCTAAACTGTCTGATCTGATTCCTGTTTAATGCTTTTATGACAAGGAAAATGAAATCTCCCAAAAGTACTTGCCAGAATATTGAAAATTATTCTTGACTTTTAATATTTAGTTGGCTTAGTTTGGATAATTTGAGATTTACAACTTTCTAGCTCCTTCTAAAACACACAATGGTATTCTCAGTAACCAGCTAGGGTGATGAATTATGTATTCTGTTCATATGAATGGGGGTGACATTTAAAATATGTAACAGGCTGGGCACAGTGTTTCACACCTGTAATCCCAGCATGGTGGGAGGCTGAGGGAGGCGGATCACTTGAGGTAAGAAGTTTTGAGACCAGCCTGGCCAACATGGCGAAACCCCATCTCTACTAAAAATACAAAAATTAGCCAGGCGTGGTGGCATGCACCTGTAATCCCAGCTACTAGGGAGGCTGAGGCAGGGGAATCGTTTGAACCCAGGAAGCAGAGGCTGCAGTGAGCTGAGATCACGCCACTGTACTCCAACCTGGACAACAGAGTGAGACTCGATGTCTCAAAAACAAAATAAAAAAAAATATGTAACAACCAGAATAGGCAACAGCCAACTAGAGCTGAGACTCTGGATACATATGTATGGGGAGGCAAGAGGCAGGCTGGTTTCCCTCTTCCCTTGATAGGGCACAGGGCCTCTTTTATTCAAATATCTTGGGGCAGGCTAAGTCCAGAAGGCCAGCAGACCAAGGGGGTCACCCAGGTACTTGACATCTAGATTATTCTTAGCTATCTATTGTTTAAACATTGTGTTTTAATATTATCCAAATATTATAAATAGGGTAAAAAGAAAGTTTTCTCAATGTTTATAACTTAAGCTTATATTTTGTTCTTCTAAAGCTTCTTTTACTAGTTTGTAGGATTTAAGACTAAAGCCCGCCTTTCTAAAGGATGGTGTCCAAAGTCTTTTCTTTCTAGTTAAAATCAACCAAAATTAATGACATTATTGTATTCTTCTTCCACTTAGTAATATTCTACTTCCTACACCCTTCCCTCATTTCTATTGTCTTCTGTCTTTGTCACTAGGGCACTTGGAAAGAGAACTAGGTACTCTAAGACCTTTACTCTTCTTTCATCATAAATAACTCAGTAATAACTGCCATCATTTCTATATTTGGCTCATAATATGAGCCACACAGTGCATTAAATGCTTTAGATTAATTATCCCATATATTCTTCTTAGCAACCCTATGAGGCAGGTATTGTTACTATCCTCATCTTACGAATGAGGAAACTGAGATCCAGGGAAATAAGATAGCCTGCTCAAGGTCATACAGTTTAGTGCGTGAGAATTTTTTTTTTTTTTGAGACGGTCTCACTCTGTCACCCAGGCTGGAGTGCAGTGGCACAATCTTATCTCACTGCAGCTTCGACCTCCCAGGCTCAAGTTATCCTCCCACCTCAGCCTCCCTGGGACTACAGGCGAATGTCACCACACTTGGCTAATTTTTGTATTTTTTGTAGAGACGGGATTTTGCCCTATTGCCCAGGCCGGTCTTGAACTCCTGAGCTCAAGCGATCCTCCTGCCTTGGCCTCCCAAAGTGCTGGGATTACAGGCGTGAGCCACTGTGCCCAGCTTTGAGTAAGGATTTGAGTTGTGGCATCTGACTCTAAAGCTTGTGTTCTCCCACCATGCCACAAGTATGACATTTTCCACAGGTGTCACACCTGGAAGGGTGTATAGAAAAGGCAGCTGAGGTCCAAAGATGGTAGGTTACTATCAGGAGCCCCAAGATACAGTGCAATACAAGCAACGAGGAGCCAGTTCTTTCGGTCCACTGACGGACTGCTCCTGTCATGAGCTCTCATGGCCTCAGGGAATATCCTCAGCCAGAGGGCATGCAGTTCTGAGAAGACTACAGTCTGCAAAGGGTTTCCAAGGTGGACGTTTACCTGTTTCTGGGGCTGGGTGTTCCCCTCCTCCTCCACCGCCCTTTGACTCAAATATATAACTTTCCTCTTTTCTGTTCTTCCCTGAGGAACTACTATCTGCAGAAAAGAAAGAGAACATATATTGAAGGTGTATGCATCAGAAACTTCAGGAAACAAATGTGAAAATACAGGCTTATTTTCTTTTAAGATGGACTTAGAGAAGAACTGTTTATTTCTCTACTAAACAAAGGCTTATGTTTGATAGTTAAGCAGTAAATAACTAAGGCGACCCATCGAATAACGCAAAGTACACAGCTAATACGAAACTACCGACAGAGAGAGCGGAAGACACACCCTGCACCGGAACTACCACCACACCTCTTGGAGAAGGGAGATCTCAGGCAAGAAGAGTCACAGGGAGTCTCTGGATATCATGCCATGAAAAGCAGAAATCAGAAAGGTTTTTCTTTGAAGAATAAACAATGGGCATATATAAGGCATTTAGACATGCTCTTTCTCTTTCTCACCACAACTCTGGACGGCAGGTATAAATAGCTCAATTTTTTTCTGGTTAGGCTCAGGATCAGGTTCCTACCTAGGTTCACACAAGTAAGTGGGTCACAGGGCTGGGATGCAAACTGGTTTCTTGGTGGAGACCAATATTCTAATTTAATGATATATTACTTAACTATTGAGTTATAATACTGAGGGGGAAATTATTATTATTATTTATTTGCTATTTTTTTTTTTTTTTTTGAGACAGAGTCTCTCTCTGTTGCCCAGATTGGAGTGCAGTGGCACGATCTTGGCTCACTGCAACATCCACCTCCTGGGTTCAAGCAATTCTCCTGCTTCAGCCTCCCGAGTAGCTGGGATTACAGGCATGTGCCACCACGCCTTGCTAATTTTTGTATTTTTAGTAGAGATGGGGTTTCACCATGTTGGCCAGGCTGGTCTTGAACTCCTGACCTCAAGCGATCCACCTGCCTCGGCCTCCTAAAGTGCTAGGATTACAGGCATGAGCCACCACACCTGGCCTATTTACTTTTATTTTGAGACAGGTTCTCCATTGCCCAGGCCAGAGTGCAGTGGCACGATCATGGCTCACTGCAGCCTTGACCTCCTAGGCTCAAGCGATTCTCCCGAGTAGCTGGGACCACAGATGCGTGCCACCATGCCTGGCTAATTTTTGTATTTTTAGTAGAGATGGGGTTTTGCCATGTTCCGCAGTAGGCTCAAGTGATCTGCTCACCTCAGCCTCCCAAAGTGCTGAGATGACAGGCCTGAGCCACCATGCCCAGCCTCAGGTGGGATTTTTGAGTATTACAATGCTTAATGGCAATGAATTAGAAATAATCTACTGACAAATTTTATTGAGAAACAAAACAATTTTTAAAGCTTCTTTACTCATATGGCATCAACATAAATGTTCCTAATTCCTGCAACTGAAATAAGACTATTTAAAGGTAGTATATAAAATTCTTTGGTAACTTGCATTTTGCAAATTTACTAAGTCACAAAGTTGGCCAGGTGCAGTGGCTCATGCCTATAATCCTGGCACTCTGGGGACAGTCTACTGTGTCTTGTTACTCTAGAAAGATCCATGTATGTTGGTCCTACATACAGCCAATAATTGGGGCTTTCTCCATAGACTCTGAGCTCAGACAGAAGGAGAGAGATGAGGAAAGCACAGTCATTGCTCATAGGCTGCAGGATCAGATTTCCCTGCAAAGAGAGTTCTGTTACTGTCCAATTCACTGCAGTAGCCAGGACAGTGGTCACCAAAGACCTCTCCAGCTACCTGGATTCTCTTATATGATACCTGATCCCAGGTCAGGTAGTTCTATAAGATTTTATCATATAATGGCTGCACGCAGTGGCTCATGCCTGGCCAACATGGCAAAACCCTGTCTCTACTAAAAATACAAAAAAAATTAGCCGGGCGTGGTGGCGGGCGCCTGTAGTCCCAGCTGCTGGGGAGGCTGAGGCAGGAGAATAGCGTGAACCCCAGAGGCGGAGCTTGCAGTGAGCTGAGATCGCGCCACTGCACTCCAGCCTGGGCGACAGAGCGAGACTCTGTCTGTTTTATCTCTCTCTCCAATAATAAATTTGGAAGTGGGAAGATCACATAGTTGGAAACTCAAGTCCTACTTTTTAAAAATAATGAGCTAGGGCCTGGGCATGGTGGCTCACGCCTGTAATCCCAGCACTTTAGGAGGCCGAGGCGGGTGGATCGCTTGAGGTCAGGAGTTCGAGACCAGCCTAGCCAACATGGTGAAACCCCATCGGTACTAAAAATACAAAACTTAGCTGGGCATGGTGGCACGTGCCTATAATCCCAGCTACTTGGGAGGCTGAGGCAGGTGAATCGCTTGAACTTGGGGGGTGGAGGTTGCAGTGAGCCCAGATAGCACCACTGCACTCCAGCCTGGGTGACAAAACGAGACTCCATCTCAATAAATAAATAAATAAATAAATAAATAAATTTAAATAAAAATAAAAATAATGAGCCAGGAATAAAAACAAAGTGCCAAAATTCACCAACTCCCGATTTTTTTCAGAGGATTGTCTTTCACCCAATAAAAAACCATAAGATAACTGCATTTACAATGTTCACCCCACTCTGTTTCTTCCCAATGAAGATGAGAGCTTGCTCATCTTAATTCTTAAAGGAACTCAGTACTGGAAACACTACTGCACTATTTCTATTTTTTATCTGAATTAACTGCCTTATACACTTGGCGCTCTCTTACCCTGGTTTCTTAGTGAATACCACTGGACTTGAATGTTCTAGCAAAAATTCATATAGCACTAACATTTACTGAGAGACATAAATTATATTTACATATAATATCTCATGCAATCTTTGTAGCCATATTATGAGAGATTATTATCCTCTTTTTTTTTTTTTTTTTTTGAGGTGGAATTTCGCTCTTGTTGCCCAGGCTGGAGTGCAATGGTGTGATCTCGGCTCACTGCAACCTCCGCCTCCTGGGTTCAAGCGATTCTCCTGCCTCAGCCTCCTGAGAAGCTGGGATTACAGGCATGTACCACCACGCCTGGCTAATTTTTTTATTATTAGTAGAGACGGGGTTTCTCCATGTTGGCCAGGCTGGTCTCGAACTCCCTACCTCAGGTGATCCACCCGCCTCGGCCTCCCAAAATGCTGGAATTACAGGCATGAGCCACCACGCCCTGCTGAGATTATTATCCTCTTACAGGTAAGGAAATGAAGTTTAGAGAAGTTGATTACCTAGTAGCTAGTAATTGGTGGTGCTGGAATTAGAACCCAGGACTGATCCAAAGCAGGAGTTTGCCATTGAACCATACTGCTCTCAAGGTCACAGCTAGCAAATACGAGTATTTTACTCCAAGAACCAAGTCGATACTATATTTATTTACTCATACCCAGGCAAAATCACACACTTTTAAATGATTTTTAGGAAGGTTTTGGACAAAGCTTTATTAAGGATGCAGTAGAGAAACTGGCTAACTGTACTTGCAAAAGGGACCTAACCTCACAGGTGGGTTCATTTAAAAAACTATGCAAATTCTTTCTGAATCTTCAGTTGTCAAAATTAAAGAGCACTTTTTTCTTTAAAAGCTTTTTTTTTAAACAGCATTTTCTTAAACGCCCTTATTCCCCGGGGAGAGGAAGACAGTGATGTAGGGAGGGATCAGGTATCAGGCAGCGGGCAGTGTGCATGGGAGACTTCAGAAGGCGCAGTTGCCCCGGACTCTAGGATTACCCAGGAACCTTGCTCTGCCTTCTGGGTAATTGAAATGTGAATTTCTGCTGTTTACATTCCATGAAGGAATTCACTATGATTTCCCAGTCTGCCTGATTCATTTTTCCTAGACTTCAGCATAAGGAACGCCATAGAGAAATGCTTCACTTTCACACATCCAATCACAGGCTCTAGCCAGTGTGGCGAATCAGAACAAAACAAAACAATGATATCACTTGCTTCTGGAAGTAGTTACTTTTGGTAATGATCCTTCTGGAAGAGTTAAATGTCTTAGGAAACTATTTTTCCTGTCTTCTGAATGTATTATGTTTACTATGCATGGCGACACATTCCCAGAGGGAATTGGCAGCTGAATGGAAGCTGTTTCCATTTCATTTCCAGCTGCCATAGAGCATGCAGGCATGATCCGGAAGAAATACTTTAATATGCCCATGAATTCTCAAGTTTCAAAAAATCGGATTCCACGTGAATGTGGATATAGCACCACTTTTCTAGCCCTTTGTAGGGCTGGAAACCAGATTTCTTTCCTCGGGGTAGCTTGGATACAAGAGGATGGAATTGCTAATGAATGACTTGGACCACACAGAGAACAGGCCCTACGGCTATGACCATGGCCAACAATCCAGCCATTGTGCCTTTACATGCTGAGCAAACACAGGCCACACTGGAGCTCTGTGCTCCTCCTGACTCACGGTGGCTCAGAGTGTACTGAGCATGCATTCGCTGGTGTAACTGAATGTCTGCACATACCTTCATTTTATCCTCAGTAACCTGTGTGGAATAAATCCCCAAAAGTGGGATAATTGGGTCAAGGTACACATAGTTTTGTTTTAGAGATGAGGTCTTACTCTGTCACCCAGGCTGGAGTGCAGTGGTGTGATTACAGCTCACTGCAGCCTCGACCTCCCAGGCTCAAGCGATTCTCCCACCTCAGTCTTTCAAGTAGCTGGGATTACAGGTGAACACGACCAGCTGATTTCTGTAGTTTTTGTAGAGATGGGGTTTTGCCATGTTGCTAGGGCTGGTCTAGAACTCCTGGCCTTAAGCAATCCACCTGCCTTGGCCTTCCAAAGTGCTGGCATTACAGGTGTGAGCTGCTGCACCCGATCATATGCATAGTTTTAAGCCTTCAGAAACTGGCCTCTGGAAGGACGTACTAATTGCATTGCTACCAGCAGAGTGTGAGACTTGTTTCTCTCTACTCTTAGAAACATTAATTATTATAATTCTTCATCGTCAGTGTGATAGGTGAAAAACTACATCTCACTACTTTGCATGCTACACTGTTAGTATTAATCTTAGTATCTTGTTAACAAGTCTTCCATGAGCTAAGTCTTTTTTTTTTTTTTTTTTTTTGAGACGGAGTCTCACTCTGTCACCTGGGCTGGAGTGCAGTGGCGCCTCTGTCACCTGGGCTGGAGTGCTGTAGCACGATCTTGGCTCACTGCAACCTCCGCCTCCTGGGTTCAAGCGATTCTCCTGCCTCAGCTTCCTGAGTAGCTGGGATTACAGGTGCCTGACACTACGCCCAGCTAATTTTCTGTATTTTTAGTAGAGATGGGGTTTCACCATGTTGGCCAGGCTGGTCTCGAACTCCTGCCCTTGTGATTTGCCTGCCTCAGCCTCCCAAAGTGCTGGGATTACAAGCATGAGCCACCGCGCCCAGCCAAGCTAAGTCTTATTTGTCCTCACCACATGTCTGTGCAGGAAGGAGGCAGCAGTGAATTTAACTCATTCATATTTATTGTACTAGCTGATGGTCTTCTTAAAACCCAGGCATGTGTCATGAACAACAATGCACTTTTTTTTTTTTTTTGAGACAGTCTCGCTCTGTTGCTCAGGCTGGAGTGCAGTGGCACAATCTCAGCTCACTGCAAGCTCCGCCTCCTGGGTTCACACCATTCTCCTGCCTCAGCCTCCCGAGTAGCTGGGACTACAGGTGCCTGCCACCACGCCCGGCTAATTTTTTGTATTTTTATTTTTATTATTTTATTTTATTTTTGAGACAGAGTCTTGCTCTGTCGCCCAGGCTGGAGTGCAGTGGTGCGATCTTGGCTCACTGCAAGCTACGCCTCCCAGGTTCACGCCATTCTCCTGCCTCAGCCTCCCAAGTAGCTGGGACCACAGGTGCCCGCCAACACGCCCAGCTAATTTTTTGTAGTTTTAGTAGAGACAGGGTTTCACCGTGTTAGCCAGGATGGTCTCGATCTCCTGACCTTGTGATCCGCCTGCCTCGGCCTCCCAAAGTGCTGGGATTACAGGCATGAGCCACTGCGCCCGGCCAATAATGCACTTTTAAATCTACTTATGGGTCTTTAACTTACATGAAATCAGAGGCTGGGGACTCTAGTCTGGTGGTCTTAGGGACAGCAGAGGGGGAGGGCAGGGACAGCTGCTGTCTGAACAGAAACTACAGGATGTGAGGGCTCTTTCTAACATTTTCAAAGTTTTGTTCTTTTCTTCCCACTTTCTTCACCCCAGGACTTTCAAAAAGTGTGTTTTTGATGAATAGATAATAATACATGAAAATGCTCATGAGTAAGAAAAAAGTTTTATAAAAGCATTATCCTGCTTTTGTTAAAAATGAATAAATACGTATATGTGTATGAATAAAAGTAACCAGAAGAAAACGCAACAAAATTTTAATGGTGAGTTTTGCTAGATGCTTTTAACTTTCTTTGTATTTGTCTATATTTTCGACAGTAAATCCATATTATTTTAATAATTAGAAAAAGCCCGAATATGTTATAATAACTGGACATCTAATCTCTCTGCATCTGTGAAAGGCTGTTCTTAACATCTTCATAACCAAATCCAAAGGCTGATTATCAAAAAGCAAAAGGAGAGATCATAAATAGATTGGAAATTGGGTGCTGACTCCCATCAGCCACAGGTGGCAGCCTGGAGCATTCTTTTCTTTTTTTTTCCTCCTACTTTTAAGTTCTGGGGTACATGTGTAGGCTGTGCAGGTTTGTTACACAGGTAAACATGTGTCATGGTGGTTTGCTGCCCAGATCATCCCATCCCTAGGTATTAAGCCCAGCATCCATTAGCTATTCTTCCTGATGCTCCCCCTCCCCCTACCTCCCACCCTCTGACAGGCCCCAGTGTGTGTTGTTTCCCTCCATATGTTCATGTGTTCTCATCATTCGGCTTCCACTTTTAATGTGAGGACATGCAGTATTTGGTTTTCTGTTCCTGCGTTAGTTTGCTGAGAATAATGGCTTCTAGCCTGGAGCACTATTTTCAAAACGATGCTGAGCTAAGTCCACATTCCCCATGGGACAGTGTTGGGCTCAATGAGTAACACCTAGCCTGGGTAAGGGCTGATGGGGTAAAGTACGAATGTCAGCCTATTTATCATTCCTCAATGCTGGACAGCACCTTGGAGGACATCTGGTTGAAGTCCCTTATTAACAGATGAGGCAACTGAGGTCCAGAGATATGAAGTGACTTATTCAAGGTTCTAAAGGTAGAGCCAAGACCTGGGCTTTGGTCTCGACTCTACTTTCAGCTAATTTGTTCATGCTCACGTGGTTCTCTCCACCACAGTAATGTGGTAGGAATTCATCCATCCTGGCCTCTGATAACACAGATCTCTCCATAAACTCTTCACCCCTTTGGCAGTCCTGCCAAAGACGCCTGGTCTCCCCGACTCTGTTTCTTAGATTGTGATGCTCTTCTCCACACAAACTATCTTAAGCAGAGAAAATCCACTAAAACCACATCCAAAGGCTTGCATGTAGTGACCGATTTTACCAGTAGGTGGCAGTACCAACAAGCAATGGACCAAAAAAGCAGACACTTGGCAGTGTACTTAACCAAAACTCAGAAAGAAAAGTCCCTGATAGAATGCAATGTTTTGCAGACATATTTTTATGGAGGCACTTAAAGCCTACAAGGCACATAAACAAAAGAGTGGAAGGAAATATAACAAATATTAAAAGCAGTTTTCAAAAGAGGTGGTATTTTAAGTTCACTTTCCTTCTTAAATTATTTTGCATCTTCCATATCTTGTACAATGAACAAAAATTTTTCTTAATAAACTTACTAAAATCATGTCAGGTTATTTCAATACAACTTATGCAGAGTCTGAAAAGACATTACGAAAGCTTTTGGAAATGTGATAATCTTCATTTCTGTCTGTCACATAATCATGCAAATAGTAAGTGTGTAAAAAATGATGGAATCCTGTACTACTTATTGGTTGATTGATTGAGATAAGGTCTCACTATGTTGCCCAGGCTGGTCTCAAACTCTTGGCCTCAAGCAATTCTTCTGCCTCAACCTCCAGAGTAGCTGGCATTATAGGTGAGTCACTGCATCTGGCTAAATTCTGTAATGCTTTAGTCATGTGAATGTATTTTAGGCCAGGTGCAGTGACTCACACCTATAATCCTAGCACTTTGGGAGGCCAGCCAAGGTGGGCAGATCACTTGAGCCCAGGAGTTCAAGACCAGCCTGGGCAACATGGCAAAAGCTTGTCTCTATAAAAAACACAAAAATGAGCCAGGCATGGTGGTCCCAGCTACTACGCCTATAGTCCCAGTTACTCAGGAGGCTGAGGTGGGAGGATCATGTTTGGGAGGTTAAGGCTGCAGTGAGCTGTGATCGCGTCACTGTACTCCAGCCTGGGAAACAGAGTGAGACCCTGTCTCAAAAAAAATAAAAAGAAATCTTATTAGCCTTATTTTTTTTAGTGATAGATTTAGTTAAATTGGAGGTATAACGTTGAATTACTAGCACATGCATCTCTTTCAAGACGACTTTTTAAAATGTTCACTTGCTTGGGTGAAGAGGATTTACACAAATATATAATGGTTATGCTGTTTCATTTCAAAACAACCTAAAATTTAACACTTTGGGTATTGGCTTCTGTAAGCTAAGTGTTAATGTATTTACAAATACATGTATTGGTATCTCTGGAGTAGGTATATATGTATGAGTGTATTTAGTTAAGTGTCCCTTACTATAAATTAGTGCAAATGTCAAGATTTTTTCCCCCTTTCTGGCCACATTCTTAATTTAACTCTTATTTCAAGATACTTCCTTAACACTCTTCAAACACTCTTCAAAACTTAATTGTGAGCCAAGTTTGCCTACAGAAAACAAGGTTCTTCGTTGAGAACCCGCTGTGAATCCTTACCTGGCATCACAGGAATGATTTGACTCTCTGGTCCCCAAAAGGCGGAATGATTCCTCTTCTCTGTGTTTGATAATGCAGGTGGCTTGTTTGGGGCAGTGGCTTTCTGAGACTTTTCCACCAAGGAGTCACCCCCTGCATCTTCACTTGGCCCTGTGGTTCTTGGCAGGGCAGGACTAGCTGCCGTGTGGGTTACCATCTTGCGGTCCAGGCCCACTGAAGTGTGGAAGAGCTACTGTTAGTTGCTGGATTTCTTTTCGGAGCTTTAATACTAAAAACACTACATCTGCAGCTGATTTAAAATCAAGGATATTTGGATATAACAGCCCACTCATCTAAGACACGTCAGAGGACCATAAAAATCTATTCTCACGTTTTCAAATGGGTAATCTGTTCTTTCTTCTTCCAATAGTCGGCTTTCCAAATGTTACACATAAAGAAATGGACAGGGCCCAGCATGGTGGCTCATGCCTGTAATCCTAGCACTTTGGGAGGCAGAGGTAGGCGATCACTTGAGCCCACGAGTTCGTGACCAGCCTGGGCAACAAGGCAAAACCCCATCTCTACAAAAAACTAACAAAAATTAGCTGGGCATGGTGGTACATGCCTGCAGTCCCAGCTACTGGGGAGGCTGAGGTGGGAGAAACACCTAAGCCTGGGGAAGTCGAGGCTGCAGTGAGCCATGATTGTGCCACTGCACTCCAGCCTGGGTGACAGAGTGAGAACTGGTCTCATAAAAAAAAAGAAAGAAAAGAAAAAAAAAAAAGAAATGGACAAAGACTAAATGTAAACTTAAGGTTTTGAGACTCTTCACGTCCTTCCTCAAATCCATACTTCATTACATTTTCTTCAGTTTTTCTTCTTTCTTACAGGGTATTTCTATGTGTATGACATTATAAGACTGATTTACAGCTCTGACTTAGCCACACCCTGGTATATTGTAAATTTTCTTTAAAAAATTATCAAGGCCAGGCGCAGTGGCTCACACCTGTAATCCCAGCACTTTGGGAGGCCGAGGCGGGCGGATCACGAGGTCAGGAGATCGAGACCATCCTGGCTAACACGGTGAACCCCTGTCTCTACTAAAAATACAAAAAAATAGCTGGGCGAGGTGGCGGGCGCCTGTAGTCCCAGCTACTCGGGAAGCTGAGGCAGGAGAATGGCATGAACCCCAGGGGGCGGAGCCTGCAGTGAGCCGAGATCGCGCCACTGCACTCCAGCCTGGGTGAAAGAGCGAGGCTCCTTCTCAAAAAAAAAAAAAAAAAAAAAAAAATCAAAACAAAGCATCAAATCACTTCACTTTTTAAGCACATGACATGCAGCATTTTTAGGGTAGAAAGAACCTGGAAAATTGAAAAAAATTGAAAACATAAGCAATACTGAAAATTTGACATTTGCGACTTAGACTAGAGACATATTCTCATTTAAGGCATAGCTTTTACATGTAAAGTTGTAACTAAAATCAAGCAGGGGAAGGACACTGCATTTGCATTTTATTCTCAGAACACAGACCTCTCAACTCCATCCCTTCCAGCCACTGCCTAGCAATGTGACACAGCCAACTCACGATTCTGGCAGAAGTCTTCATCAGACCCGTCAGGACACTGCTGCACTCCATCGCAGGTGAGCGTGATGTCAATGCAGCAGCCATCGTCACAGAAGAAGTGGTAGCGCGAACAAGTGTGCAAACATCCTGTTTGTAAACAAATCTCAAGTCACACGAGTGCAGGAGAAGTTCAGACTCTCAAGATGGGGATGACAAAGGGGAGTCCATGGGGATGATAAAATGCACTTGGGGGAAGAGATGCAAATAATGAGGCAAACCTAACAATTCGAGCAACAGGTTCTGGAGAGGCTGGAGGGCACTTTTTGAGCCTCCCGACTTAATTCTTCAGACTCCTCAAGGGCTCCTGGTCTGAGGGCTGTTCTCCATGCTTGCTTTGCCAGGAGGTGGCACAGAGAAGCAACAGCCCAGGTCTCTCTCCACCCTTGCTTCCCCGCCTCAGCTGTCTCCCTCTGCATTCATTCATTCATAGAAGCCATTGTTGGAACCTCTTCTTCTGGCCATCGATTGCTCCGCAGGAGGCCACCTAATACCATCCCACCCCCTGGATGGCAGTTGGCTATGTTTTAACAGAGGTACCATTTTATTTATTTACTTACTTAAGACAAGGTCTCACTCTGTCACCCAGGCTGAAGTGCAGTGGCACAATCTTGGCTCACTGCAACCTCTACCTCCCGGGTTCAAGAGATTCTCCTGCCTCAGCCTCTGGAGTAGCTGGGACTACAGACATGCACCACCACACCCAGTTAATTTTTGTATTTTTTGGTAGAGACGGGGTTTCACCTTGTTGGCCAGGCTGGTCTCGAACTCCTGACCTCAACTGATCCACCTGCCTTGGCCTCCCAAAGTGCTGGGATTACAGGTGTGAGCCACCGTGCCTGGCCCAGAGGTACTATTTTACATATGCTATGTCTACATTCTTGTTTCCTAAGTAATTCTTTTCACTGAGATTAACTTTTTAACTATTGAATCCTATTTGTTGATTATCTTAACATCCCTGGTACTGTAGAGAATAAACAAAATCTTTAGTTATGGGCTGGCATGAATTTAGTTTCATGAAATAATGACACTGGCCGGGCGTAGTGGCTCACACCTGTAATCCCAGCACTTTGGGAAGCTAAGGCAGGTAGATCATGAGGTCAGGAGATCGAGACCATCCTGGCTAACACGGTGAAACCCCGTCTCTACTAAAAATACAAAAAATTAGCCGGGCTTGGTGGCATGCGCCTGTAGTCCCAGCTACTCGGGAGGCTGAGACAGGAGAATCACTTGAGTCCGGGAGGCAGAGGTTGCAGTGAGCCGAGATCGTGACACCGCACTCCAGCCTGGGCAACAGAGGGAGACTCTGTCTCAAAAAAAAAAAAAAAAAAGAAAAAAAAAGAAATAATGACATTTCTCCCTTCTGGAGTTCTTAGGAGCTTTTAATTTGCAGTGCAATTCATAGGAGTTACAAATATTTTCCTGAAATGCATTTTCCCTCTCCCTTGATTAAGCCAACTTTATTAGACTTAGCTAGATGAGAACCGGGTGACTATCTGGTACTGGCAACATGGACTAAGGCATAAGGCTAGAAGCAGGTCATAGGAGCTCCACAGTTTTACAGGGACAGAGTGGAATAGACAATTCTCTTAGGAACATGGGGAAGTCACAGATTATATGATATTCCTTCAAAACCAAATGGCTGAGCACAGTTCACAAACCCAAGTGAAATCCTGGACACACACTTGGGTTTTTTTTGTTGTTTTGTTGTCTTTTTGTTTTGTTTTGTTTCTTGTAGATACGGGGTGTCACTATGTTGCCAAGGCTGGTCTTGAACTACTGGACTCAAGCAATCCTCCTGCCTCGGCCTCCTAAAGTGCTGAGATTACAGGTGTAAGCCACCGTGCCCGGCCTTGGTCACATCTTTTATTGAAACGTGGTTAAATCAAGAGGTTGGAAAAGGAGTCTATCTCGGTGTGAGGCAATTTGAAGATATATTGATCCAGGAGGAAGAGAGGTTAAAGAAAATAAATGCTGACAGAAGCTCCTGCGGAAGAAGAGGAAGCAAAGAGCTTGCCGTTATGACGGAGAACATGGGCCTGAAGGAGAGTCAGCTCCAGCCACTGGGAAGAAGCAGGGAGCAGAGGTGGGGGACACGCTGGATATCAAGCAGGATACAGTTCCTCGTCAGGTTTCTTAAATTCATGGCATGAAAATCCCAAATATCTCAAGGTTTTATTTATTCCTTGGTGGTTTTGGAGATGGATCCATATTTGTAAATTTTCTTATCTATTTTTGGATCAGCAGCCTCCAAACTTTTTTGATCATGTATTCTGATCAATAATATATTGTTGAACAGGCACCTCCAGTTTATTTATTTACCTATTTATTTGAGACGGAGTCTCGCTGTGTCGCCCAGGCTGGAGTGCGGTGGGTGGCACAATGTCAGCTCACTGCAGCCTCCACCTCCCAGGGTCAAGCAATTCTCATGTCTCAGCCTCCTGAGTAGCTGGGATTACAGGTGTGTCCCACCACATCCGGCTAGTCCAGTTTATTTATAAATAATACATGCATATTACTGTACTAACATGGGATGTATCTTATAAAATATATTGAAATTTTAAGGAAAAAAATTAAAAATCAACAAAAATATAAACTCTGCTATCTTCTTCCTCACCCTAAAAATGTCTTGAACAACTCAGGGGCATCCTGTTTGGAGACTGCTGAGCTAGATCATGTTGGAAGAGCTTGCTGGCTTGCTGTTTGAATAGATCATTTTTCTAAACATGAAAAATGTTCAAAATGTCAACTTATTAAAAACTGAACCAAGTTATGATCATATAAGCAGGGTACCTGCTCATCTGTCTACCTCAGCTGGTGTCACCCTTGGCTACCACAACATCTGGGTCATTCACTGCAAGACCAATACATACAATGGAGGGGTGGGAAACACTTGTCTCTTCTACCTCTATTTTCCAATGTCTCTCTGTGGTGTTTTATTAACTTTAGTTCATAGCATGTTATTCCAATATAACCAGTAAGTGATTCTGGACAGCAGTTAGTACTACACCAATTCCTTTTTATTTTCCATATAAAGTCACCCACACAAGACCTATACTCAAGCGGCCATTGAGTAATCAAAAATGATTCACACATCACTCTCTGCTACTTCAAATACAGTTTATTACCATCTTGGAGAAGGGCCAGAAATTTACAGCTGGCAATTTACCGCTGGAGCCCGGAAAACTGCCTGAGTAAATAAACCAGGGCAAACAAGTGGCCAGTGAGGTGCTGGCCATCTGCTCCTATCAGTGCAGGCCCTTCCTCCCTCCCAAGCACCTCAGTTGTACAAGAGCAATCCTTTCCTGATTTCTGTGGGGATGACAGGGTATCTGTGTCTTCTTCCCAAGAGCCCTTTCCTCCCAGAGTCAGCACTTGACTCAGACCCTGTCCAGGTGAGTCCTGGTTCCCAGGGGGAAGGCCCTCTAGAGGGCGCCCAGTTCTACAGAAGTGAGCCATCCCTGCTGGAGCCAATGTCGTGTCTCTACTGGTCCTGGTGGCCAAGGGACCGACGATGTTTTGAGTAGCTGCCCAGCAAAGGGCCTCAACAATGTTCTGAGTAGCTGGCTGGCTCTCCTGTCCAGCTGCAATGAATCAGCAGGGCTGATGGACTCTGAACTGGGCTGGACAGACTCTGTTTACTCGCTATCACTGGTGACCTCACAGTGCTGGCATGGGCTGAAGTTTGGTGCCTGTCCTGTCTGTGAATGTTTACCCTCCTTCCTTACAGTAAGCTTAACCCCTGGCTGGACAGGGAGTCATCAGCTAAACAAATTTTTAATGCAGCCTATGAAAATTATCAAAGTTGACAAGTCCTTAGGATTCTAAAATCTCTAACTCCTTAGAAAATTTCATTTCCAGTACGCATACTAACCTCTGTTTTTGATAGAAGGCTAGATCCAATATAGTACAAGTAAATCACAGTCCTGTTCCAACTCTTTTATCCTCATTCTGCACACTGCTGGCTTAATTACCATCTGGATCCTGAGTAGTGAATACTGAGAATTCAAAAATGTCAGAGACTTACTGCAAGTTTACCAGAGTCAGGCACCACCAGTACACCACTCTATCCCCAGTGCCTGGCAAGGTCCCTGCACACCGCATACACTACGAAAATACACGATGACCAATTAACAGGATATTTAAATGTACAAGATCTTAGCACCTCTCCAGAAGTGAATCTTTAGTGTCACTAAGTTCCATGCAATGGATATTTTAAAAAATTTGATGACCTAATCTTTCTTAGAAATGTAGATGTTGGGCTGGGCACAGTGGTTCACGTCTGTAGTCTAAGCACTTTGGGAGGCTGGGCGGGTGGATCACCTGAGGTCAGGAATTCAAGACCAGGTTGGCCAACATAGTGAAACCCTGTCTCTACTAAAAATACAAAATTAGCAGGGCATGGTGGTGCATGCCTGTAGTCCCAGTACTTGGGAGGCTGAGGCAGGAGAATCACTTGAACCCAGGAGGCAGAGGTTGCAGTGAGCCGAGATTGTGCCACTGCACTCCCACTCCAGCCTGGGCAACAAGAGCAAAACTCCATCTCAAAAAAAAAAAAAAATGTAGATGTTTAGAAAAGTAAGAAACATAGCTGAATGAAATAAGTTTTACATTGTTACACTGTACAACAGAATGTGAGAACCATCATATGTATTTAAAGTTACATTATTAATATAGCCATGCATCTGTGTAAAGTGTCTATGAAAATGTGTAGGTAGTACTTTCAAATTCACGGGTCCTTTGCATATTTCAATTAATGTTAACCACACTCCTTAGCTGCACTCTTTTTCTCTTTCTAAAATTTTTGAAGTGACTTATTACATCAGCAATTGATTACACCCAAGAGCCAAGTCTTTCTTCAATCCTGTGGTATGCCTTTTCCTTGCTTTTTTTTATATGTATTTTTAATTGACAAAAAAGGAGAGTATATATTTATGAGGCACAATGTGATGTTTTGATATATGTTTGCATTATGGAATGATTAAATCAAGCTAACTGACATATCTATCATCTCCTCTACTTGTAATCTTTTTGTGATGACAACATTTAAAACCTACTCTTTTAGCAATTTTGAAACAGACAATACATTATCATTAACTATAGTCACCATGCTATGCAACAGATCACCAGAACCTGTTCCTCCGGTCTCAGTGACACTTTATACCCTTTGACCAGCGTCTCCCCTTTCCCATTCCGTCCCCCGCACAGCCTCCAGTAACCACCATTCCACTCTCTGCTTCCACGTGTTCAACTGGTTTCACTAAACTCCTTAGCTTCCCTCTTGGAACAGATACATCAAATGGACCATCCATCTGTAAACAAAGTCCTCTCCCAGAATAGCCAGGCAATTGTCTTTGATTAAGTCAAGTCAAGAAAAGCGGGAGCATCTCTTCTCACCCCCTGGAGTGCTCCCTCCACCCCAATCCAGAAGCATCAGCTAAGCCCAAAACAGAAGAGAGCCTGCTTTTGTTATTGTATTTTTAGCAAAGACTCTCTCATTCAGCAATAACCAAAAATAAAATGGAAGAGCCCACGGAGTGCAGGGCCAGAAGACAAAGCACCAACCCGACATCGCCTTCCACAAGCAGTGGGAAGCGAGGGAAGGACTTTCTTCTCACCTCCCGTGGAGTAGGCTGCGCGAAGCACCGTCACTGACACGTTGTCAGAGCTTCTCTGCCCGGCAGTGTCCGTCACGGTCAGCTGGAAGGTATAGGTTCCCTCCTGTAGGTGGGACAGCTTCAGGGTTCCTGATTGAGGCACCTGCCACACAGATGGGACACATCACGTTGAGCAGCAGACCTGAGCTCCGAGCCCAACACCATCCTCAACTGAAAGTCCATGTCCTCAGAGCAGCCCCGGGACCTGCCTCTGCACTCCAGCCTGAGGCTGCTGAACTACATCACACGCTGTTGGCAGCTGGCCCACCTTGAACTCATCAGTTCTAGTTTATTTAGGTGGCCAAGGCCTTGGCTGACAATCCCTTCAATTGTCTGCAGCAGTTGCTGCTCCAAACCCGCACCTCATCCCCAGCCTCACGCTCAGGATCCAGGCCCTGCCGTCTCAGCAGGGGGCCTCGTCAGCTTCAGGGAGAAAATCAGGACGATGACTAGGGCTCCACCACCCACCTCCTCCTGGTACCCTACCTGTACCCACTGTCACCTCTTTCTGACAGCCAGCAGGGAGGAGCTGTCCCTCCTGTGTTCCAGGCCAACCCCTCCTTCTAGTCCTTGCCCCCTTTCTTTCTAGGACTTTTAGAACACTGACACATCGACTCATTTCTCTTTCAAATGGCTCTGCTATTACTATGCCCAAGTTTGTCGCATCCTAAGAAACAAACAAACAAAACAACAAATAAAAAAAATTCCCTAAGCTCCAAGGGCTCGCCGGCCACAGCCCCACTTCCTTCCCATCTCCACTTGGCTCCCTGAAAGGCCTGGCTGTGCTGTGCTTGCTGTTTCTGTTTGCTCACTTCCCATTTAGTCTTCGCCCACCCAGTGTGGCTGCTTTCCTCACCATCCCCCTGAAACAGTGCTGGCAAAACTCACTAACTGACCTAGCAGAAGTCACCTAGGTGTCAAGACCAACAATACTATTTTTTAAAAATCCATGTTTGGTTGGGCGCGGTGGCTCACGCCTGTAATCCCAGCACTTTGGGAGGCCAAGGCGGGTGGATGATGAGGTCAGGAGATGGAGACCATCCTGGCCAACATGGTGAAACCCCATCTCTACTAAAAATACAAAAATCAGCTGGGCACGGTGGCGTGTGCCTGTAGTCCCAGGTACTCGGGAGGCTGAGGCAGGAGAATCCCTTAAACCCAGGAGACAGAGGTTGTATGTAGTGTGCCAAGATCACCCACCGCATTCCAACCTGCTGACAGAGCAAGACTCCATCTCAAAAAAAAAAAAAAAAAAAAAAAAATCCATGTTTAACTGGCCCTTTTACTGTATCTGGCCATGCTGGCCACTTTGGCTGTTTGAAAACCCCTGCTTCCTTGGCCTCCTTTTCTATCCAAGTTCCCCCACTCATTCATTGCAGAGGCCCTCAGTTCTGATCACTCCCTAACCCAGGGCTCCATGCTTGCCCTCTGCTCTCCCAACATTCACAGGCAGCTTGCTGAGCATGCTGGAGCAACAGCTTCTGAAGCTCAGCTCTGTGGTGGGATTCTGGGGGCCACTGCTGGACATTCAGCCTAAAGACTGTTTTTTCAGCTCTCCTAATGATTTTATTACCTACTTAATATTCTATTAAAAAAAATTCCTTTCTGCTTAAATGAACTAGTCTGGATATTGTCCTCTGCAGAATGCTGGCCATTCGACATTCTATTACATTGACGCATTAATAATGGACTTTGGAAATTACAGAGGATGGGATTGCACTATTATAAGAACCATCTGCTTGTTTTTAATTAGGAAATCCTAGAATTTGGACTGACTTAGGCTTAGAGGATTTGTCAACACTACATATACACACCCACAGGATGCTTTACAATCATTTAGATATAATGAGATTACTGTGGTTGTCATATTTTATGCCACTTTAGCTAAGGTATGGATTTCCAGGTCCCAGCCTCAGAGAGTCAGAGTCAGTGGATTGGTCAGGAGAGCAGGACCTAGGATTCTACACTTACCAGGTGACCCACGATCACACTGAAAGAAACACTGGTGCGTGGTTAAGAGCACAGAACCTGGTGTCCAGTAGACATGGGTTTGAATGCCAGCCCTACCCTGTACCAGCTGGCTGATGATGTACAAGTCACTTAACGTCTCTCAACCTCATTTTTTTCATTTATAAAATGGAAATAATAATAGCACCTACCTGATGAGGATCAAATAAGGTAACTCATGTAAAAGAGCTGGGCCTGGCCCACAGTAAGCACTTAAATATATCCACCGTCTCCACTGGTTGATTCTTACCTCTAACTGAACATTACACAATGACTCTTTACAGACAAAGAAACGAATCCCCGTGAAGTGATTTTCATTCACTGAGACAGTGACAGAATCGAGACCTCGAGTTGTAAAACGGTCTACACTGGCCTACAAGCTATCCATCACTTTCCCTGCAAAAGTCTTACTCTGGAGGGCTGGCAATGACGGCCACATGCCTTTTGTTGTTTATTTCAAAGAGATGTAAAGCAGTGCTCACTGCCACGCTGTTACATTACCTTCAGGCCCAACTACACTGACAGAATGCCAAACGGGTCATTTATGTGAGTGCTAAAATACTAAGGGCAGCAGAGAGAGCTCTAATGACAATAAGAGAACTTCCAAAGAGCCTGGAGTGGGCTGCTGATGCTAGGAATCAGAGCCCACTGAAATAAAAGTGGAAGTCAGTCTGAGATAGGACAAGAACGGATAATGTCTTAATCTGATCGGATAAGACTTGGGGCTCAGGTCTTATCTGTCGGATAAGACCAGATCTTATCTGGTCAGATAAGATCAGAGAATCAGATAAATAAGACTGAAAACAAGACTAGAACTCTGGTTTGAGACCACAAGATTGCATTTAATGATCCTTCTTTCGTATCTCACCTCCAATCCATCAGGAATTTCCATGGGGTCTGCCTTAAAAACACATCCAGAATTTGACCATGTATCACCCTGTCCACAGGTACCACCTTGCTCTGACCCCACCCTGTCTCTTGCCTGGGTCACTGCAGTGGCCAGGAGGCCTGAGCTCTGGGAAGACCAAGGCCTGGTGTCTCCTTTTTTCTGGAAACTTTTCCTCCCACCTCCATCCGCAGTGAGAGGAAGGTCAGTTATGGCCTCTTCCTATGGGCACCAGGCTGAACTGAAGCGAGACAAAGACAGGGCAAGGTGCAGGTGCTGAAGCTCAGAGCTGCATAAGTGGAGAGGTGGGCGGGTGTGTCGCAGGCTCTGGCTCTCTTTAATCCTGGCTCGGAACCAGGCTGGTGGGCAGCAGTGCAATAGCTTACCCCTCATTTACTGCCTCTTGGGACTTAGGAACACAAGGGAGCATGGCTGCAAATGACAGGCATGCTGGAGTATGTCTAGGTGAGACCCTGCCGCCTTCAGTCAAATAAGGTGATATGAGAAAGCTGCTCTGTCCCAGCTGCTCCACCTAAAAGCAGACAAGAAGCCCTGAGACTGCCAGGGACCAGCAGGTGCTGGCCCCCTGCCATGGTATGTGAGTGGAGGTGTGGGCTGCAGGATTGATTCAGAGCAGGGATTTAGAAGGTGGGTGTGACGGGGGATGCTGAGTCATGACCAGATTCTGAGAGTGGCCATCGGAATGGAGACAAAGTTAACAGAGATTTTAAAAAACACCAAGGGGCCGGGCACGGTGGCTCACGCCTGTAATCTCACCACTTTGGGAGGCTGAGGTGGGTGGATCAGTTGAGGCCAGGAGTTCGAGACCAGCCTGGCCAACATGGTGAAACCCCATCTTTACTAAAAATACAAAAATCAGCCAGGTGGTGCGTGCCTGCAGTCCCAGCTACTTGGGAGGCTGAAGCATGAGAAACCTTTTTTTTTTTTTTTTCGAGACGGAGTCTCGCTCTGTCGCCCAGGCTGGAGTGCAGTGGCGCAATCTTGGCTCACTGCAAGCTCCGCCTCTCGGGTTCACGCCATTCTCCTGCCTCAGCCTCTCCGAGTAGCTGGGACTACAGGCGCCCGCCACCACGCTTGGCTAATTTTTTGTATTTTTAGTAGAGACGGGGTTTCACCGTGGTCTCGATCTCTTGACCTCGTGATCCGCCCGCCTCGGCCTCCCAAAGTGCTGGGATTACAAGCGTGAGCCACCGCGCCTGGCAGATGAGAAACGCTTGAACCCAGGAGGCGGAGGTTGCAGTGAGCCAAGATTGCACCACTGTACTCCAGCCTGGGTGACAGAGCAAGACCCTACCTCAATACAAAATATAAAATTAAAATAACATAACATAACATAAAATAAAAAATAAAATAAAATAAAATAAAATAAAATAAAATAAACCAAGGAAGCACTGAGGCCAGGGAGCTGGGGGTACCATCCATGAGGCTGCTGGCATCACCCTGTGCCAGAGATCCCTGCAAAAGTCAGTGAGTCACTGAGCTTCTGGGCGTCAAAGCTCAGAGTGCCAATGTCAGATTAAACTCTGCAGGCCTGTGGTTCACTAGCAAGCCTCTTGTCAACACTGGGGCTGAAAGGACAGAGCATCCCTGGGTCAGGGGCCATCCTCACACCTGGCCTTGGCATGCTTCCCCCCGGCCTGCCCAGGCACTGCCTCTCTGATACAGGCAACACTGGGTCCAGATGCAGACGATGATGATCACCTCAGCCTCCTGAGCACAGTCCAGTTTAGATCTATCCAGATTAAATGTCCCTTCCCTGGCTCTTTTAGCTAACGAGAGCTGTCTCTCCTTGCATTCAGATATTTAGAAGATATAGAACTGTCACACGGACGCTTTGCCTTTAAGGGCCCAGGTGACCCTTCTATACATTTTCTCCCATTAGGATGACATTGGAGAGAGGGTTTACAGTGTTTCACAGACATGTTCCAAGTATCAGGATAAAAAACTATCTACATATGTACACACAACATATCCAATTTGTAACTTGGAAAAAGACATGATCATGAAACCAGGAGCTTCCAATCTCTGCTCAAGATCCCTGTTCAGCAGTAACAGCCTTTGGTGGTTGGCTTCTGACCAAATCAATGAATGACTCAGCCTGTTTTCTGACTCAACCCCATCTTCCTAGCTAGGAATTCAGTGGCTAGCAATACACGTTTGGGCTTCTCATATATGTATAAACTAAATTACACACATACACACACACACACACACACTGTATATACTTGGTTACAAAGACTTAGTAATACCTGTCTATTTAAAAAAATTATGTACAGCAGGTAGGCCAGGATGCAGTTAGTTTTAATTTAATAATGAAGTTGTTGGTTTAAATAATGCCCATCCTTTAGCAAGCTTCCTTACGTGTGGTTTTCTGAAGTCACTGCTGTAGACTGAATGGCTGAGTGCCCTTCCAAGGTCACATGTTCAAATCTAATGCCCAATGTGATAGCGCTTGGAGATACGTGCTCACGAATGCGGTTAGTGCCCTTATAAAAGAGGCCCCATATTATTAAAAAGTAAAAAACAAAACAAAACAAAAAAAACCCACCAGATGCTGGTGAGGTTGTAGAGCAAAGGGAACACTTACACACTGCTGGTGGGAGTGCAAATTAGTTCACCCACTGTGGAAAGTGGTGTACTGTGGAAAGTGGTGTACTGTGGAAAGTGGTGTGACAATTCCTCAAAGAACTAAAAACAGAACTACCATTTGACCCAGCAATCCCATTACTAGGTATATACCCAAAGAATACAAACTGTTCTACTATAAAGACACATGCACGCATATGTTCACTGCAGCGCTATTCACAATAGCAAAGATATGGAATCAACCTAAATGCCCATCAATGGTAGACTGGATAAAGAATATGTGGTACATATACACCATGGAATACTATGCAGCCATAAAAAACAACAAGATCATGTCCTTTGCAGGAACATGGATGGAACTGGAGGTCCTTATTCTCAGCAAACTAACGCAAGAACAGAAAACCAAATACCACATGTTCTCACTTATAAGTGGGAGCTAAATGAGAACACATGGACAGAGAAAGGGGAACAGCAGAACGCTGGGACCTACTTGAGGGTGGAGGATGGAAAGAGGGAAAGGTTTAGAAAAAAAACAAAACTGTTGGGTAATATGCTTAATACCCAGGTAAGGACATAATCTGTACACCAAGCCCTAAGTCATAAGTTTATCTATATAACAAACCTGCACATGTACCCCTTAACGTAAAAGTTAAAATATGTTTAAATATAAAATAAAAGAGGCCCCAGAGGGCTGCCTTGTCTCTTTCGCCATATGAAGACACAGTGAGAAGATGGCTGGTTATAAAATAGGAAATGGGTCCTCACTAGATCCCAAATCTGATTGTACCTTGATTTTGGACTTCCCAGCATCCAGAGCTGAAAGAAATTCATTTCTGCTCTTTAGAAGCCACCCAGTCATGGTGTTTTATTATAGCAGACCAAATGGACTAAGATAATCATTTAGAAAATTTTAAGCAACTCATGAATGTAAATCAATATACTGATTTATGAATTCCAAATCTCCTGAATGTCCTACTTTGTATCATGTTCCTAAATGTCATATTCTACATTCTGACTTCAGATTTAAATGAATTATGTTTAATAACCATGAAAGTCAGTGTCATTTGATGGGCTGCCTGAAAAATATGTGTCATCTTGCATTTTGATGTATTATAAATATTCAGTTAAGTGGATGTAAAATATCCTGTTCAAGGGCAGAAAATATATAACTTTAAATCCAGTAGATAATCTCTTGGTTCTGACCAATCATCTATTCTGTCTTCACAAATGAAAAAGACAGATCAGGTGCTGTGGCTCATGCCTGTAATTTCAACACTTTGGGAGGCCAAGGAGGGAGGATTGCTTAAGCCCAGGAGTTTGAGATCAGCCTGGACAGCATAGTGAGACCTCATCTCTACAAAAAGTTAAAAAAAAAAATTAGCCATGACTATAGTCCCAGTTACTTAGGACGCTGAGGTGGGAGGATTGCTTGGGGCTGCAGTGAGCTATGATTGTGCCACTGCACTCCAGCCTCGGCAACAGAGTGAGACCCTGTCAATGAATGAATGAGTGAATAAACGAATGAATGAGACAAGTCAGGAACATGAGCTTTTCTGTATGCTTACTGCCTAGTACAGTACTGGACATATACCAGATGCTTAAAAATTAACTATTAATTGTTTCATAACTAATCTGGCAGCATAATTCCTTGCAGGTTGAATATCTGTCTGGGTCACTTGGACATGAAAAGATGGGCCCTAGAACCTGATCTTAAAGTATCATGAGGCAAACGGAGAGATCACTACTCTGCCTGAGGACAGACAGCAAGGGTGAGGAGCCCGTGCAGATGGTGGAGAGCAGGGGAGATGAGAGGAGGGATGAATGGTTCAAGAAGAGGAGGAGGTGGGCGAAAGGGGAAAGCCCAATCAATGGATGCTCTTGGGTGCTAGGGACAGTCAAGGGACTTAGGAACAAGGGCATCCAACATCAGGTTTTAACTATTTTGCTGTGTGACTGCCCTCCCTCCATTCTCAACAACCTTCAAACTTAGCCCCATTTTGCAGCTTGAGGGCGGAGTGCATCAGTGTTCCAGTCAGCAGGAAGCCATCCTCAGAGAAAAAGGAATTTGATTTGAGAGGCCCAATTCTCCTGGCAGAAATGTTGGGGTGTGAAATCAGACTGCTCAAGTTAAAGGGATCAGAGGTATAGCTCCTGAGGGTTAATTACTGTTAAAGGAAAATTCTCAAAATAGTAAAGCTATGACTGTCACACAAATGTAATATGAATATTTTTCAAAGACATTAGTTAATGAGGGAACCAATAAGGTGTTCAACTGATTTAAAGAATCCAAAGACTACGCATATACAGGCAACCATGAATGCCAAAAAGAAGTTGCTAGGAGACGCAAAACTGAAATGGGCTTGCTAATCGGTACTGAAATGAATCTACTAATAGATTGGTTAGTATCTACATGTACTAAAATGTCATGTTTGAAATCTTATTCTCTCCAGGATGAAAGTCAATTATCCCTATATACCAACTTTTTTTTTGCATTTCTATGGGCAAGAATCATTTGGTTACTATCAGTTTTCTGCAACTTATAGATGTTAACCCTGAAGGATCCACCAACCAACCCAGCATTCCATTGGAAGGTACTTAGTAATCTTTTGCCCACCTCAAAGTCTTCCACAATGTTTCCTGAGAGTCTTCATCCACCAAATGGGGATGTGCCTACAAGCGAGGGTGTCCAGTGGATTACAGATCTCTCTAAGCTGCCTGGCACTCAGTGGGTGCTCAATCCATGGGGGCTCTGATTATGATGAAGTCTCAGCAGGAAGAGTGTTAACTTTGGGGGACATTCATGAATGTATATCATTCTAAGACAGTCACAAATTGGTAACAGATGTTTCCCCTAGTGCAGGCTCTGTCATTTAGATGACGGCTTCATAACTTGAGGTCTACCTGCCGTCACTGTTATACACGATTGGGAACTGGTTCAGAGTTTCCTCTTGACGGCAAGAAAAACGCAGCACGAACCCATTGTGTGATGCAGCTACTAACACAGTTCATGTAACGAAGCTCATTAACAGAAGGAGAGGCAATATCTGGATCACAGTAGGTAATGGATGAGTCAGAAAACCAAAGCTTAAATATGGGGTTCAATTAGGGGTATAAGATGTTAAGAAGGGTATAGATTAATATGAAAAAATCCAGACAAGGCAGGATAGTGGTGGGTCTGAAAAATCAATTCATATGAGGAACATCTGACAAATTGTGGGGTGCTGAGTTCTGAGAACAGCATACCAAGTGGTGATGTTCTTTTTTTTTTTTTTCCAAAGACTTCCAAAGCTTTTACATAGGATAAAAAGATGAGTTCAGTGTTTTTCCAAAGGGAAGACCCAGCACCAATGCATAGAAGTAAGGGGAGGCGTAGGCTGCTTGCCCAACACAGTGATGAGTAATGTCATGGACATGATGTGAAGTAGTGAGCTTCTGCCCTTGGAAAAGTCAGACAGACAGCAGATGAGCCTTGGAAAGGGTGTTGTGGAAGGCACTCTTGTTTGGAGGAAAGGCTGGGAAGGATGCTGGGTGTATTAGTCCATTCTCACACTGCTACAAAGAACCGCCCAAGACTAGGTAATTTACAAAGGAAAGAGGTTTAAGAGACTCACAGTTCCACATGGCTGGGGAGGCCTCAGGAAACTTACTAGTACAATCACAGCAGAAGGCAAAGGGGAAGCAAGGCACCTTCTTCACAAGGCAGCAGGAGAAACTACCAAACACTTATAAAACCAGCAGATCTTGCGAGAACTCACTCACTATATCATGAGAATAGCATGGAGGAGACTGCCCCCATGATTCAATAACCTCCACCTGGTCTCTCCCTTGACACGTGGAGATTATGGGGCTCACAATTCAAGATGAGATTTTTGGGTGGGGACAAAGGCAAACCACACTGGACAAGGGTGAGTCCAATTCTAATGCAATATAATCAGGGAGTAAAATCACTCTTACTTAAATCAGTGGTGAGGGACTTCCTGATTCGTTTTTGTTTTGGCTCCAGTAGAGTATAAATCAGTGCCTCCTTACTTCACCCTCTTTCTCCACTTCCTCTAACTGAAGTGGTTTGGATGCAGTTTATCTGCCTAAGCCAGGAAGTGCTTATTTGCCTAAGCCAGGAATCCACCCTGACAGGGTGAATAAAAAGCCACTTGTCTCACCACTCAAGACTTCCTGAGCACAGGCAGCCACCAGGCACATGGCTGATTTCCATCGGTGGCAATCCCAGGAGCCCTGGGCAGGAGCACCGCATGCTGGCCTCCCTCCCTCACAGGCCCGGTGCACCCCAGCAGACCTAGCTGCCAGGTAAGCTGTCTACTTTCCGGCTCGTGTGAAGGATAAGTTCATCCTATTGTTATTGTCCTCTTTAGACTCCTTTATACTTTTCAAATTTTCTACCTGGATCTTGAGCTCAGAAAAAGAAACAGAACTTTAAAAAAGCAATCTGAGTCATTACAACAAAGCATGAGCCTTTTTCCTTGAAGTGTCTTTGTCCTCTAGACAAGTCACAAACAGCAGCAAGAAGGAGGGTAGGCTCCAAGACAAATGATCGAGATTGCTGCTCACTCAGCAGAAAAGCACATTGAGATAATAAACCATTTTGGTACAATCAGTTTTATACATTCTCCATTTTATGCCTTCTGCTAGTGTACAGACATTTAGGGAGCATGAAGTGGCAGGACATTACGAAAGACCACTTCACTGAAATACTTGTTTTTGTTAGCAGTGACAACATGCGTTACCTTCATGTCCACTGACGGGTCCCCCTGCAGCAGCGCCCACTCATACTGGACGATGGCGTGGTCATCTGTGCTCTCGCGGCCGTCTAGAACCACCCCGTCTGTGGGCAGATGCAGAACCACATCCTGCCCAGCCTTGCTAAGTGGAGGTGCATCCTTTTCTGAGAAAGAAAAGAAATAATTCATAAAAGATGATTTCTTATTTTTTCTAATTTATGGAGAGGTATCTTGTTTGCTGAATAGATATGATTCAGCAAATAATTGCTAAGAGAATGCATATTAAATGGAAAGTATTTTTCTATTTATTTTATGATCGTGGAATTTAGCTATAATACGCGCAGAAGGGGCTGTGTGGAGTGTTGGCTGGTAGCAATTTTGGGTACAAGGTAGCATACGAGGTCCCACCAATGTGTAAATACGGAGAAGCAGTTTTATTTTCTAGAGTAGATTTTTCACTTAATTTTAAAATCACAAGTTCAAAGTACTATTAAATAAATTTATTTTAAAAGATTATTATTATTTTGAGATGGAGTTTTGCTCTTGTCACCCAGGCTGGAGTGCAATGGTGCAACCTCGGCTCACTGCAGCCTCTGCCTCCCGAGTTCAAGTGGTTCTTCTGCCTCAACCGCCCGAGTAGCTGGGATTACAGGTGTGTGCCACCACATCCTGCTAATTGTTTTTTGTATTTTTAGTAGAGACAGGTTTTGCCATGTTGGCCAGGCTGGTCTCGAACTCTGGGCCTCAGGTGATCCATCTGCCTCGGCCTCTCAAAGTGCTAGGATTATCAGCCTGAGCCACTGTGCCTGGCCTTGAAAGATTACTAAAACAAACCTGAGAAACACCAAATTCACCTCTAACATGGATTTTCCTTTTTTCTTATCCTCAAGTTTTAAAAATAGGAGTGATATAAAGTATTCAATGAATGGGAAATAAGTTTGAAAAGTTAAGGCAAATTTTTAGAGCCATACAAAATAAAGCCTGCATGGAAATTCTCTGGAATCCAATTTTTCATCTAGGAAAATCGAAGAGGTTCACCATTTCTAATAACTAATTTTTATAACAGAAGCCAGCATGCTCAGATTACTACAACAGCAAAATAAATCTGTATTTACCTTTGTTTTTGTTTTGTTTTGCTTTTGAGACAGGGTCTCTATCACCCAGGCTGGTGCACGATCATAGCTCACTCACTGTAGCCTCCAACTCCTGGGCTCAAGTGATCCTCCTGCCTTAGCCTCCCGAGTAGTTAGGACTGCAGGTGTGCGCTACCATTCCCACCTATTTTCACTCTTTTGTAGTGAGAGTTGCCCAGGCTGGTCTTGAACTCCTGACCTCAAGTGATCCTCCCACCTCAGCCTCCCAAAGTACTGGAATTACAAGTGAGAGCCACTGCACCCAGCCTACATTTACCTTTAACCTAGAATGGTACTAAATAATATAAGGTTAATTACGTTTGTTTCAATATTAATACTTTACTGACAGCTGCTACAGGGATGACTGAAAGGATAAGCTGCACAAAGAAAACATTTCTAAGAGCATAGTTACCAAAATTTTAATTGATGTAAGCTTCTTAGTAAATTCACCCAAATGCACACATATTTTAAAGAAACAGCAACAGAACTGGAAAAACTCTACAGGCTTGTGTAACACGCCCTCTTTGGCATCCAATTCCCCATTCCTTCAGTGCCAAAGCTCTGGTTCGAGTGCTGGCTGGGCTTGCCCCTCTTTGGCTCACCCTGCACAGTGCTGCAAGGCACCGCCTCTCCTCCTGCTTTCGAGCCCATCACTTTCCTCCACAGGGGCCAATGTTGCTACCTACACAAACTTCTAAAGGGCCAAGCCAGACATCCCAGTGCTTGAGTTTTGGGGCTTACTGCAATCCCACCTCAGTGTCTCATTACGGAACCACTCTTGATACATTGCAGCTGAAATGACTCTTTTGGAATACTAATCTGACTGGGTCATTCTGCGAGTAGGAAAAACCCTTCAGCAAGTTACCATTGCCTTTCAGATGTTTAGGACCTAACCCTCCAGGATTCTCTTCTCTTCTAGTGGTTCCCTCAATGCCCCGCACCAGGGTGTGGCAACAGGTCATCAATAGCAGCCAGAGCAGCCAGTTTCCACTAACCCTTTCCTATAATTCTGATGAATGCATAAGTTAAACATTCAAGCTGGAGAAACTGGTGCCTGAGTACAAGGCCTGGAATGTGAAAACAAATACATTAAGACCTCACCTGGACTTTCTCAGACCCTAACATCTGATCGAAGGCATTCTTACACATATACCTTGTATCACGGCCACTTAAGATTAAAGAAAATTTTCCAAGGCTCTAGAGAAACTTTCCAGACCCCAGATCTTAAAGACTGGACTGAATGAAACACTCCTGCTTGTAGGTGCACACTCTCACGCAGGCATAGAGATTGAATCGAATGTAAATAAACACTGAAGGAAAACTTGTAACTTTGAGTTAGTCTGGTGAGTCACTCCGACCATCTTCCTGTCACCAGCTGCAGAAATAAACTCCCTTCTTTCCCAGTCTGTCTGCATCTCATTGGAAAGCGAGAAAAAGCAGCCGGACCTTGTCCATCCAGGAACAAGGGGATTTATGTGAGGGGCCTGGGGCTCTTAAAGATGGGGCTTTTCTGAATGAGAATGCTGCTGCCTGCCACAAAGGGAAGATGCCTTTTTTTTTTTTTTAAAGCACATTACAAGGAATTAAGCACAATTGCTTTTCACATCCTATTGCTAACTATGGAGAAGACGTGTCCCATTTTTCCAGTCACTTAAGAGTGAGGACTGGTAACTGTGATTTAAACAAGCCAAGTAAACAACCCCCTGCCTAGGAAGAAACTTGTTCTTCTGCCTTTTTCCACCTCTGAGCAAACACAGAGTGTCTGATGTCTTTATGCTGCTTCTGCCAGGTAAGGAGAGATAGGATACCTGCGTTACTTTAATAGTCCTTTCATAGTGTTGATCTTTTCTTGGGTTCTGAAAGGTTCATTGTTTCCACACAATGGTTTATGACTTTATAATTCTGGAAAGCATCTTGTAACTCAGCAGTTATACATTATAGCTAGCAGCTATTTAAACTTTGTTAAAAATACATTTTTTAAGTAGACAAATGAAAATATGCCTATGTGATATAAACAGTAATGGACACATAATTTTTTTAAAACTCTCAAAGATTTAAGATGGAAGAATCAGATAAGCGCTGAAATATTCCACACATTATACAATTAATTAATCCTACCTCTCCTGGAAGGAAAAGATCATTTTAGTCACTTACTTTTATTTAAGTGAGCTTTAAGATGAATTATAAGCTTACTGAAATCATCCTATCTTCTAAACTGATCACTGATGTGTCTGAAATAACACAGATAATATTTCCTTTTCAGTTCAAGTACAGGCCAATTCCATTGTAAAATGTATTTTAAAATAACCCAGAGCTTATCTATCCAGAAACAGTCCTTAAAATAAACAAGTAACAACAGGAAGAGGGAGTGTGCCATTTTAAAATGTGTGACTTGCTAACGAAGAACAAGATATATGTAATTTTGAATTTTTGTCAAAAAAATGTAATAAACCCATGTTAAGTACTAGGGAAACACTGGTTTCTTTTGAAAACTAAACACACTTAGTAAGACCTACAGAGGTGAGATAAGACTCCTGCCGATTTAGAATGAGCATATCAAGGTGGCATTTTATTCAGAGAAGTGTAATATAATATCGACCAGCCTCATTCACAACACACTACTGTGCACAGAGCCTCCATGACAAGGAAGACGTTCTGTGCTGTGTGGGAATGAATGGTATAGCTCAGGCGGAGCAACTGCAAAGAACCCTGAAGTCAGGGTACGGAAGTGGGGCCAGACTAGGGGAAGAGGCTCAGATACATGCGGTCAAAATCCATCATGGATTTCCAACTGCAACACTTCGGGAAAAAAATTATCCGCAACCCCGATATGATTATTGTGATTTTTGGTATGTACTGATCCAGTCCTTCTCCCTATGGTGCTGCTGATAATAATCATAATAGTTGCCATTTACTGGGTGATTTTGAAGCTGCCTTTGCAAAAATTATAGCCGAGAAAATTATAACAGTGAAAGAGATCTGACCCAACTCCATGTGGCTTCTAATCTCCAAGCTGTCCTTGTCCATTCCTGGGCCGAACTAACTTTCGGAGGAACTTGGTTTACAGTTTGACTTTGAAACAGACGCGGCTGGGTGTGGTGATTCATGCTTGTAATCCCAGCACTTTGGGAGGCTGAGGTGGGCAGATTGCTTGAGCCCAGGAGTTCCAGACCAGCCTGGAACTGGTGAAACTCCATCTCTACTAAAAATACAAAAAGTAGCCTGGTGTGTGGCACATGCCTATAGTCCCAGTTACTTGAGGGGCTGAGGAATTCAAAGCTACAGTGAGCCACGACTGTGCCACTTCACTCCTGCCTGCGTAACAAAGTGAGTTCCTGTGTCAAAAAAAACGAGTAAAAAGAAACAAACACGGTAACAGCCCTTTCCCCAAATAAGCCCCTTTCTTGCCTGAGGACTGGACTGCCTTTGCAAAACTAACAAATAAGCCACAAGATTAGAAATTATGGTTTAGGCATCACCATTATAAAACCTAAGGTCAGCGCTTGAGATATTTTATAGACCCTGTCCTCGATGGTTGGCAGCACCCCGTTGGCAGTACCTATATTGATAAACTGGCTCATCTGGTCTTGTGTTTTATCTGCACAACCAGTTCCTTGTGAACTAAACTCTTTCTCTATTGCAATTCCCCTGTCTTGATAAATTGACTCTGTGTAGGCAGTAGGCAAGGAGAACCCATTGGGCGGTTACAATTTCCTTGTACCAGGTACCAGGCCAGGTGAAGTTATAGAAATAACTTCACTCAACTTTCACAACGAATCTCTGAGGTAGGTATTATCATCTGCATAATACTGATGCAGAAACTAGGCTCAGAGGGCTGTTACATCACACAGGTGATAAATTTGTCAGATCAGATACTTCTTTTTAATTAATTAATTTTTTAAAGTTCTAGGGTACATGTGCACAATGTGTAGGTTTGTTACATAGGTATACATGTGCCATGTTGGTTTGCTGCCCCCATCAACTCGTCATTTACATTAGGTACTTGTCCTAATGCTATCCCTCCCCTTGACCCCCACCCCCTGACAGGCCTCGGTGTGTGATGTTCTCTTCTCTGTGTCCATGTGTTCTTATTGTTCAACTCCCACTTATGAGTGAGAATATGCGGTATTTGGTTTTCTGTCCTTGTGATAGTTTGCTGAGAATGGTTTCCAGCTTCACCCATGTCCCTGCAGAGGACATGAACTCATCCTTTTTTATGGCTGCACAGTATTCCATGGTGTATATGTACCACATTTTCTTAATCCAGTCTATTATTAATGGACATCTGGGTTGGTTCCAAGTCTTTGCTATTGTGAATAGTGCCACAATAAACATACATGTGCATGTGTCTTTATAGTAGCATGATTTATAATCCTTTGAATATATACCCAGGAATGCAGCCCAGTTATTTCTAACTCAAAGGTTCTGTCCTTCCACTATACTTCGAGACAACCCTAGGTGTATTCCAGTTATAATAAATATAATTTTACATCCTGAATTTAATCCATCAACTTATTGGTATATTCCTGTTATTGATATTTCTTCATATATCTTAGCACTGCCCATGTGATTACATAAGCTTCGCAATTGCCACTTGAGTTTCCTAATCTGTACTACTGGACATTTACTTTGTTACTGTTTTTTTCGCCATTATAAATAATGCCATAATAAACATTTTTTGCTCATACGTTCTCTTCAGCATAGATCATTTTCCTAAAAAATATTCCAGAAGTATGAATATTTTAATGGTTTCTGCCACATATTTTCCAATTACTTTCCAAGAGGGAAGTACCAATTTACACCATCAGTGAGCTAGAAGTGTATATAAAGTTTCCCATATGCATGTCAATATGAGTAAAACACTTTTTTGCTCATACGTTCACTTCGGCATGGTTCCTTTTCCTAAAAAGTATTCCAGAAGTATGAACAAATATTTTAATGGTCTCTACCACATATTTCCCAACTGGTTTCCAAGAGGGAAGTAGCAATTTACACCATCAGTGAGCACAGAAGTGTATATAAAGTTTCCCATATGCATGTCAATATGAGTAAACCTATTTTTACCAAGTTAATAAATGAAAACTGGCCTTATTTACATTTCTTTGATTCTAAGGTCGAACATTTTTCCATGTTTATCCACCATACCTCCTCTTCTGGGAAGTGTCTGCTCATGTCCTTTGCCATTTATTTTGATTTTTCTTGCTGACTCATATATATATATATGAGTCATATATATATATATATATAAAATATATATTTTGACAGAGTCTTGCTCTGTCACCCAGGCTGGAGTCCAGTGTTGCAATCTCAGCTTACTGTAACCTCCGGGTTTAAACCTCCTTACTTAAACCTAGGGTTTAAGCTATTCTCATGTCTCAGCCTCCCCAGCAGCTAGGACTACAGGCGTGTGTCAACAAACCAGGATATTTTTTCTATTTTTAGTACAGATGGAGTTTCACCATGTTTGTCAGGCTGGTTTCTAACTCCTGGCCTTGAGCAATCCACCTGTGTTGGCCTCCCAAAGTGCTGGGATTACAGGTGTGAGCCACTGTGCCTGGCCCATAAACTCTATGAATAAATACTTTAATGTCACATTTTCCCCAGACTCTTGTTTGCAATTCCTTTTGTTTCTTGATATGAAGTTTTTTATAAATGTGCATATAATCTATCCCCTTTCTTTGTGACCTCTTTAATTGATTTGAAACCTGTCTTCCTTCCAGATATGGAAGTTTATTTCCTTTAAGTTTTTTTATGTGTGGAGTAATCTATGGCTTAATTTAAAAAAATATTTAATTCTTTAATCCATCTGGAATTTGTGTATGGTCAGTTGTAGGTCTAAATGTATTTTCCCTGACACTGCCAACCAGTTATCTTACTATTATTTATTAAATATAATTGTTTGTTTATAACACAAAAGGGAAAAGATGAGAATGTGAGAAAGTAAGGCCCTTGGAGAGGGAGAGTGGTCAAGCACCTGCAGAGGGATTAACCTTGAATGGGAAGGTGAACTCTTTTCTTTGCACTTGGCGGAGACAGGGAAAGGCTGGGGGTGGCAGCAGGTGCGTCTGCAGAGAGGAGAGCAGACCTCTTCTGCCTAACAGCTTTGATTTTCCCTGACACACAAGGCAAGGGGCCCACTTCCCAAATTCTTCCCCGAGATACTGGACTTCAGGCTGAATATCCAGCAGAAACCACATAAAGGTTCTCATCCTTGAGTCCCTGGAGGTTATATTCCCTGCTCTTCTGGAATCCTAGCAGCTCTAGCTTTCACCTCTCCTCCCTCCCTCTCTCCCTCCTGCTGTTCTTCACTTTTTTTCATGGCATCCAGTCCCCCAACTCTCCAGTCATGGGCATGACCCAACCAGGTTCCTAGAACAGTATCATGTACATGCGTGCCACCTTCCTAAACTTACAAAGCATGTCCCCCCTTGAACCTCACGACAGCCTGGGATGGAGGACAAGCATACACCAAGTCCTGGAGGGATGAGCAGGGACTTGTTTGTGGAGACACCAGGCCCCAGAACTTCAAGCACCCCCCTCTGCTCTACAGACTCTAGCAGGCAGGCTCAGTCACTACAAGACACCTCTCTCCAGCATCTCTCACTCATTCCTGCATCCTCCCGCCTTCCCTACCTCCACCCTCGCAGTCCCAGCCTAGTGATCCCTTTCTCGGCTTCTGCTGGTGCTGCTGGAGAAAGCATAGGAGTTCAGGCTCCACAACCCCATGCTGTGTGAGCCTCGGGCAGTTTACTTTCGCTTGCCAAGCCTTGTATACACTAGGGATTATAACAGAACCTAGGCCTTTGTGTTGTTGTGAGGACAGAGTGAGTTCATGCGTGCAAAGGGCTGAGGACAGCACCTAACACCAAAGTCAACAAATGCGGGCATGAAAACAGGGCCGGTGTGTCCTGCTGTAAGTTCGTGCTATCCCGTCACCATTTCTTCATGGTGCTTTTATCCACCTCAGATGGACCCAGTCACAGCTCCTCTCCAAGGGCTCTTCTAAACCATTTTCACATGCTCACAACATTGCCCCAAAAAGGAACAATTCAAGAAGGAAAAACTTAGTCTCAGAAGCATAAACAACTTCAACCTGTCAAGCATCTGAGCAGGGGACACAGGGACACACAGGACACTGGGGAACAATTTTTGACCTCCACGCAGAGAGAACAACTGAGGCTCTACAGGAACCTGAGCCGCACCTTCTGTGTTTCCATGTTGCTGGGACCTCAGGAAGTCTGAGCACACCAGTGTTCTCCCAGAAATGAGGACCAGCGCCGCGCTCACCTATTCTCATACCAAACATCTACAAAACAATTCCTAGACAAACTCCCCTGGGGAAAAGAAGGGTAACGAAGCAAGCAAGAGGAAAAACAACCCAGAAACTTCTCATAGTAACCTAAAGTTTTTCTGTTTCTGTTTCTGAGACAGTGTCTCCCTCTGTTGCCCAGGCTGGAGTGCAGTGGCACAATCTGTACTCACTGCGACCTCCATCACCACAGTTCAAGCGATTCTCCTGCCTCAGCCGCCCGAGTAGCTGGGATCATAGACACGCGCCACCATGCCAGGATAATTTTTGTGTTTATTTATTTTTTTTTTAGTAAAGACCGGTTTTGCCATGTTGGCCAGGCTGGTCTCTAACTCCTGGCCTCAAGTGATTCACCCGCCTTGGCCTCCCAAAGTGCTGGGGTTAGTTATGAGCCACCGTGCCTGGCCTCTCAAAGTAATCTGAACTTAAAAATTTTTTTTCTATGGCATATTCTTTCCTCGTTTATTTTCCTTTTCAAAGGTTTCCTCGGGGTTTATAGGAAAGCTCACTTTGGCAATGTCAGTTTCTTCCAGGTAAGTAGTGAGAACACAGAGAAGAGACTTTGTTTCTTTGCTGCTGGGATATTTTGGTCTGTGTTTGGGCAGAGAGGATGTGTATGGAACAGCCGTGGTGGGCCTCAGCGATGCTGGTGGGGAGTCCAAGTGAAAGTGCTGCCTGCCTCCACTTCAGAGGGAAAGCTACGGAGTGCTTCCCAGTGTTTGCCTCAAGGCCAAGCAGTCGCAGGGTGACCCTTTGATATCTGCTCCCCTGACAAGGGTTCTGAGCCTCATCTAAGGTAGAGGTGGGGAGGGAGGCAGGATGTGACGGACACAGATTTCCAGACTCTTTTAATGGATCCACAGGTTTTGGAGAATCCACACTTCCAAAGGGGCTGAGCTCCGCCCCCATCTTGCTGATATCATTTGTGCTATTATAAATCAAACAGCAACAGGGCATGATTAAACACACAGAGCCTGACCATACGTGGGCACAGTCAAGGTCTCTTATTCCCTCCGTGACATTCACGTCCAACCACTACCATTTTTGTGCCTCCCGTATGTGTCCTGATTCTCTCATTCAGAGCATCTACAAAAAGTCAAACCGTCGAATCAGCATCATTTTTACTCCTTAGGAAACATGCTTTAAAGTTTCCTATTTTCTTTTCCTTTTTTTTTTTAAGACGGAGTTTCGCTCTTGTTGCCCAGGCTGGAGTGCAATGGCGCGATCTCGGTTCACTGCAACCTCCGCCTCCTAGGTTCAAGCGATTCTCCTGCCTCAGCCTCCCGAATAGCTGGGATTACAGGCGCATGCCACCAGGTCTGGCTAATTTTTCTGTTTTTAGTAGAGATGGGGTTTCATCACATTGGTCAGGCTGGTCTCAAACTCCCGACCTTAGGTGATCTGCCCGCCTCGGCCTCCCAAAGTGCTGGGATTATAGGCACAAGCCACCACGCCTGGCCTTAAAGTTTCCTATTTTCAACGAAAATCAAGTCCCCTCTTTTCACTTTTTATAAAAGGGAGCAGTAGTTCTCCTCCCATTTTTGTATGATGAAAGCCACTGCAGGCAAAGTCAGGAGAGCCACGTTAAGAAACAGGAGTGGGTGTTACGAGAAGCCCGGCATCTAATTAGATTTTGCTCTTGCAATTACTTAACACAAACCATGCCTTATACAACCCATGAGACTAAAACTTTTTTCTCTCGGCATTTCTCCTCTTTTAAATCATATTTCCACGAATCCTCTCAGATCAGCCTTCCTCTTCAAGCCCAGAAAAATTCCAGTAGCATGTCACCGCGCCCGCCCGCTTCTGCCAATCTACTGGGCTTCCTCTTCCCTAAGACACAGAAACCCATGCCAGAAACTCCTCTGGGTGCCCGCGGCTAAAATAACTTGGCACGAGTGTGTTTCGCTTCCAACTTGGCGAGGGCGCTGCGGGTCTCCAGCGCTCTGGCCAAGGCCAGTCCCTCAGTCGCGCGCTTACCCTGCCGGGGCGAGGCGCGCGCGGTGGCCAGGGCGGCGCCGTCCGGCGCGCGGCTGAGGCTGTAGCTGCTGTAGCCGCCGTGCAGCGCGAACTTGCAGACGTTGCGGCCGCGCGCCGTGCAGTTGAAGAGGTAGCAGCCGAGCACGGCTGCCGGGGGCGCGGGGCGCCGGGGCAGCTCCACTACGGCCACCGAGCAGCGCGGCTCGGAGCAGCAGGCCGCCACGCATTGCCGCCAGCCCCGCACGGCCGCCGGCGCCCGCAGGAAGCTGGCACCCGCCGCCAGGGAGTCCTTGGTGCGGATGATGGCGTCAGGCATTGCGCTGTAGCCGCCACCGCCCGGGCCCGGGCAGTCCTCCTGGCGGCCGCCGCCCGCGCGCAGCTCCAGCTCCAGCTCCTCCTGAGGCCGCTCCTGCTGCAGCTGCCGGCGGAACTCCTCCAGCAGCTGCTCCACGCCCGACAGCTGCGCGTGCAGTTCGGACAGCGGCGCCGCGGGCGGCAAGGCCGCACGGCCGCTCGGCAGCCACAGGCAGAGCAGCAGCAGCCCGCGCAGCGCCCCGTGACGCGGCGGTCGCCGGCGCCGCGAGCCCGCGCTCTCCCGGGCGACGGAGGCCATGGCGGCGGGAGCCAAGGGCAGCGAGCCGAGGCGGGGCCGAGCGCGGGAGGAAGGCGGGGGCGCGGGCGCGGGCGAGCGCGGGCCCTGGGCCCCTACTGCGCGGCCGCGGCTGGCTCTAGGCCCCGGCCTCACAGCGCGGCGCCCCCGGAACCCGGCTGCTCCCCCGAGGTCGCGGGCGCGCGGGCGCCGGCGGGAACCGCAGTAGCGGGAGACATAGCCGGCCCAGCCGGACACCGCTCCTTGCCCTCGCCGGAGACTGCCCGGCGCCCTGCGCCTCTCCGCCCTGGCCTGCGGCGCGCTGGGTGGCGGTTAGTCGGCCTCGGTGCTGATCAGCACCAGGTGTGTGCGAACAGCAGCCGCGGCGGGGTGGAGCCTTGGTGAGCCCCGCCCCTCCGCGCGGCCCCGCCCCCGCGCGTCTCGCGCCGGCTCCTCCAGGGCTGGGAGAGCAGGCTCCGGGGAGGGCAGCCTCATAACAACTTTGCTCCCGCGCCGCTGCCCAGCCAGGGCAGGGTTCATGTCTGGGCCCAGCAGGCTTTAGCAACCAACCAGACCTGCCCAGGGCGCCTGCCCACAGGGGCTTGGCATTCGGGGGAATGGGGGCAGTGGGAAGGGAGGGCCTCTCTTCAAATCCTCGTGACCCCAGGGACTACTCCAGAGAGTGGGCACGCGCACCTAGGACCACCGTAGCGCGTCATCGGTCCTTCACCTCCGGCGTCCGTGACTTTCCGCATCATGTTCCCAAGATGTGCTTGGGTAGTACAAAGTGGGGCGGGGTTGGGGTGGCGGAGTCGGGGCCGGGAGGGGTGGAGATGGGAAGTACTGAAAGATGTTAAGTCTGTTTAAAAACACAAAAATCAAGCCTGGTGAGGTGGTACTCGCCTGTAAGTCCTGAGGCTGAGTTGGGAGGATCGCTTGGACCCAGGAGTTCGAGACTGCAATGAGCTGTGATCACACCACTGTACTCCAGCCTGGGGGACAGAACAAGACCCTGTCTTTAAAAATAAAAACAAAACCCATAAATAGCAGTCGTCACATGCACTCAGATTTCCACAAATATAACTAAAAATCTGAACACAACCAACATGGGGACCTGGGAGTAATACAGCCTGTGACAGAGAGGCCTCTAGCGGTTATATGACGTAAAATCTCGGGCGTTGTGCTTTAAATGACATCAGGAATAAGAAAATGTCCAACCCAGTGGGGGCTTCACCTTGGCGTTCTAGACTTCTGTGAGCAGCGTCTGCATCTTGTTTATTTCGGAATCAGCTTCTGTTGATTCATTTTTTTTCCTGATTATGGATCGCATTTTCTTGCTTTTTAGCCTGTCCGGAAATTTTTGCCTGGATGCGCACACTGTAAATAGAACATTCTTAAGTGTCTGTATTTTTTAGGAGGGAAAGAATAAATAATTGGTGGGAAAATATCAGTCTCTGCTATGTGTTTATTATCTCCAGAGTTGACATTTAGGAACCCATTGCTTGCAGGTCCAGACCAGAGTAGGAGGTAAAATTAAAAGGTAGAAATAGAAAAGAAAGAAAAAAGCCCAATGTTACTTGCCATTCCGTGGAACGGAGAAATTATGAAGTTTTTGCAGGGGTATATTTGAGTGATTTTTGAGGCTAAAAGAAATGGCCTCTTAGCTCTAAAGGCTGTGTCTGGACTGTACTACTTTGGCCTGGAGATTCTTCCTCATATGGCATACTCATCCCACACAACTGCAGTCATTGTAAGATGACCTTGAAGCAACATAATGCTTTTTATTTTTTATTTTTATTTTTTGCCATAGACCTTGGAGAGCTTGAGCAGGATTTTATGAGGAGAAATTTCACTAGTGATGAAAATGCTGACTGAGGGTATCATCAAACCCTCCAAGGACTAGTTATATAAGCTATTAATATTAAAAATAACATGATAATATATAATATTAACTAAGAATTGTATATGATTTCAAAGTTTGCCAAACACTTTCACATACATGATTTTATGTGCCTTCACAAAGACTTTGACCACCTCACTCCTGCCTTTGGGACAGTGAAAGAGAAGTCAGTATAGAGTGATCCCTAGCTCACGTGCTCCGTGGTAGGGAAGTAGACAGGGGAGAGGACAGCATTTCTCGGGGGCATTCATTTCTAAATCCCTCCGGCACCATCAAAGATTTTCCTGCATCTGCAACTTTACAATAGGTCTTTTTGGGAGAAGTGGAAATTATTTAATGTTGTGTTTACCGTGAGCAGTGGTTATTTCTGGGCTGTGAGTTGCAAGTACTGAAGGGGAAATACTGACTTTTATAATTTATAAGACTTTATATCTGTTGAATTTTTTTTTACAATGAGCTTGTTGTAAATGGTTTTCTATTTTTTAAAAATAAGTGTTGACATCTGCTCCAGCCAAGAGGGAGCAACAAGGACTGGACTTACTCTGTAACCTGAAATGAAAAATCTGTGAAAAAAATGTATGGAACAATGGTTTTCAGACATTGGCCAAGAGGCAATGCAGGGCCCAAGAGAAGGGAGACAAAGGAAGTGAAGATGCTGCTTGCTCCAGCTTACTGCCTGGAGAGGGTTTCCAAGGTGCAGTGCAGACAGGCGAACCCAAAGAGCCTCTGAGTTGGAAAATAGAGCTGAGAATTCAGGGAGGCCAGGGTGGCTAGAGTACCAGAGAGGAGAGAGTGCAACGGAAGGAGGGAGCTCTGGAGATCTGCGCAGGTTTCCTCTGAGTCTTCAGCAGAAGTTCGACCAGGTACATGCATGTGAGGAAACTTCCCAAGACAGAGAGGCAACCACTAGAAAAAAGCCGGCTGAAAAACTTCTGAGCTTGCATTGGCCAGGCAATAGTTCATGTTCCCAACAGGCAGAGTGGAGAAACCTTGTGATACAAGAGGCATGAGTTTGAATAGGAAGGGAAGGGATTACAGAGAAGCACATGAAAACTTTTGCAGGTGATAGGTGTGTTCATTACCTTGACTGTGGTGATGGTTTCACTGGTGAATACATAGATCAAAGTTCATCAAATTGTATATTTTAAGTGGGTATAGTCAATTATATGTTAATAAGGCTATTTTTAAAAACCAAGTTTCATTGCACTGTGCATTATGATTTATCTTCTTCTTCTAGTTCTTTTTTCAGTTTTTTTCAGAAATAAAACTATCTTTGTTTTAAAAGCCTAAACATCAAAACCTTATCAACGGATAGAAGAATTTTTATGTGAGGATGAAAATATCAGGAAGATATGTTTCTGTTTCAAAGATCAAATTGAGATTGGACCTTGTAGGTAAGTTTGTTGAATGTTGGAATGAGATGATGTGTATCTTAGCTGGGCTGCTGTAACAGAATACCACAGACTGGGAGGCTTCTAAACAACAGAAATGTATTCCTCACAATTCTAGAGGCTGGGAAGTTCAAGATCATGGTGCTGGCAGACGCTGATGTCTGGTGAGGGCCCACTTCCTGGTTCATAGACAGCAGTCTTCTCACTGAGTCCTCACCTGGTGGGAGGGGTTAGGGAGCACGCTGGGATTTTTTTTTTTTTTTTTTTTTTTTTTTGAGACAAAGTCTCTGTCACCCAGGCTGGAGTTCAGAGGCACAATCTCTGCTCACTGCAACCTCTGCCTCCTGGGTTCAAACGATTCTCCTGCCTCAGCCTCCTGAGTGGCTGGGATTACAGGTGCACGCCACCACACCCGGCTAATTTTTGTATTTTTAGTCGTGACGTGGTTTCACCATGTTGGTCAGGCTGATCTCGAAATCATGACCTTATGATCTGGCTGCCTCGGCCTCCCAAAGTGCTGTGATTTCAGGCGTGAGGCACTGCGCCTGGCCTGGGATCTTTTTTATAAGAACACTAATCCCATTCATGAGGGCTCCACCTCCATGCCCTAATCATCTCCCAAAATCTCCACCTCCAAATATCATCACATTAGGTTTCAACATAGGAATTTTGGGGGGTTACAAACATCCAATCTATAGCAATACCCTGGTGACCATCGTTTTTTGTTGCCCTCCCCTACTCACTACTGCCCATCTTAAATACATTTACAGGCATCGAATAAGTTAAATCAGTGCATGTAAAGTGCTTAGAAGGGCATCTGACACATGGTAGAAGCTCAATAAATGGTAGTTGTTGTTGTTATTACAACAGAAATGAAGGACCTTTCCTAAGATTAGAAGTCATGAAACCACTTGAAGCCTGAATCTTCTCTACAACATCCCAGCTGAGTGGCCTCTGCACTAAGGTTCTTCCTTCTCCATACCCCTTTCATAGAATCTGCTCTGCTCACATTCCTGAAAGGGGCAGCCCCAACCCCCAGGTGACCACACCCCCTGTTCACTAGGGATGGAATCAATAATGAACACCTGGCCCAAGCAGAGCCAATCGGATACTCTCTCCAAGGAATGTAAAAACAGAATTGAGAAACAAACTGACTCAGCAAATCGACTCAACAAACTGACTCAACAAATTGAGTCAGGGAGGGAAGTGTAGCTGGGAAGCCAGGTGAGCTCCAGGGGACATGGAAGGGGACGATAGCAAAGAGAAGCTGTTCAGCAGAGGGGGACAAATGGAACAGTGAAAAGAGGAAGTAGAGAACAGTGCATACATAGCCCTGAGAGAGGGAGGGAGTGAAGACAGGAGTTGCCTGACACTTTCTGGTCTCAAATCTCTCCCCTGAGCACCTACTTGGCCTTCTACCTGGAATTCCTCTCATGGAGTTCTTGCCTTGCAGTTCAGTGATCTAGGTTCGTCCTAGTTAAATCTCTGTGGATTGCAAACAACAGAAACTCGTTTTAGATTGGTTTAAACAAAAAATAACTACCGTGTTTACGCACATGCACTCACAGGCAGGGAGGAAATGCGGCTGGGCCTCAGGAGGGCCTGGACCAGACATGGCAGAACCCTCAGCAATCAGGCAGCTGGTCTCCCAGTTGCTGCTTCTGTCTTCTGGGACCAAGTAGACTGAGATCTCCACTTCTCTCTGCACATCTGATTCATGCTTCTCTCAGAATCTGAAGTTTTCTGCCCTCCATGCACAGAGCCTGAGTCTATCTCACCTTACCTGCAGCAATGAACAGAAACTCAGAACAGTGACCATCAGTACCAAGAGAGAGATTCTGATGAGTCCAGCTTGGTCCTGTGTCCACCCTAAACTGAGGTTAGTGTGCAGAGACCATGAGGCGCAAATAGGGCTACAAACGTGGCCTTCCCTCTCCTCATTGAGGATGGAACGAGAGGCCATTCTTCGAGGAAGGACGTGGTAGTAACTGGGGAAAATCCTGAAAAGTTGTCTTCTGCGTTGACTAAGGCAATGCCCCATGTCTGCTTGAACATGTTCATTAATTTTCATTTTAAATTTAAGAAACGCTTATAAAAAGTACTGTGCTACGACTACCAGGAAACGTTCTGAGTTCTGCACAGTCACTTATTTACTTAAAGCAAAAATTACGCAGCACATGCTAGTATTACCTCCAATTCACAGGTAGGGAATGCAATATTTTGTTACTGAAACACCAGGGGTTCAGTTTAGGTCCTGTCGCTTGCAGCACAGAAAGCCAATCACTGGATCAAGTATTTTTGGGGAAGAAGGCTTTCTTTGGTGCTGCCAAATAAAGATAAGAGGAGATAAGTCTCAAATCTTCGACCAACTTAAATTGGGGGTGTATATAGTGGGGAAGGGGTGTAGCTACCCACAGGAAAACAGGAATTAAGGAGAGGTAAGGAAGAACAGTTGGTCAACAGGAAGCAGATGGTTGGTTAGGAAAACAGGAATTATGGAGGAGTAAGGAGAGGAGTCTGGTGTCTCATTATCTGGATGTGGTGATGTGAGTTTCACTTCCTCGATACTATCTGGAAGTCGGAGGGTTTCCTAAAAAAGGAATTCAGGTAAGACAAATGTAAGTTTTAAGCATTAAGAAAAGCAGGGTCCATTTCTAGCTTTAATAGGAAAAAAATGGCAAACATCAGTTCTCTGGGGAAATTGAGCTAGTTTCACCTTCACACACCAAAGCTCCTTCCATCTTTGGGCAACTCGTACTATTCATTAGAATGTTTTCCTTATATTCAGTTACAATCTGTTTTGTAGCTTCCAAGTATTTGCCCCAGTTCCTTCTCTTGGGACCACTCAGAGCAACCTATACCTACTCCCAAGCGATAGTCCTTTAAATAATTTTAAAATGCCGTTGAAGCTCAGGCAACTCAGCCTGCCTAGTACGGCACAGTGTTGAGTGTGGCTTATGACAGCAGTGTCCAACACCTGCTGGCTGTGTGACTTTGGGCAAGTCACCTACCCTCTTCAAGCACCAGATCACCCCTCTGTAATACAGGAATAATTGCCTCACCTTGCTTCCCACAAGTGTGGTGAGGATTAGGTGAAACACAGCACATAAAGCACTTGGCACAATGGCGAGTGCGCTAAAGGCTCCTAAGTGTTAGCTGGGATCATCCTTTCTCAGCTCATCGATTCATCACATCGTGAGGCTTGCAGATCTCCATTCTGTCATCTAACCTGTTTTCTATCCCACCTGGCTTTGTTATTGTTGCGTTTTTCAGCAATACTGAGGTATAACTGACAAATAAACATTGTAGGCTGGAGCAGTGGCTCACGCCTGTAATTCCAGCACTTTGGGAGGCTGAGGCGGGCAAATCACGAGGTCAGGAGTTCAAGATCAGCCTGGCCAACGCGGTGAAATCCCATCTCTACTAAAAATACAACAACAACAAAAAAATTAACTGGGCATAATGGCTGGCACCTGTAATCCCAGCTACTCGGGAGGCTGAGGCAGGAGAATCGCTTGAATCTGGGAGGCCCAGGTTGCAGTGAGCCGAGATGGTGCTACTGCACTCCAGCTGGGCAACAGAGTGAGACTCCATCTCAAAAAAAAATTGTATTTATTCGATGTATATGACATGATCGTTTTACGTACATATACATTGTGTATGATTACCACAATCACATTAATGAACATATCCATTACCACACACAGTTAGCATTGTGTGTGTTGTGTTTTTGGTGAGGGTACTTAAGGTCTACTCGTTTAGCAAATTTCAAGTAAAAAATACAGTATTATTAACTATAGTCACCATACTGTACATTAGATCCAACTTACACATCTTATAACTGAAAGTTTGGCCAACTTTAAAGTTTGACCCTTTGAGCAACATCTCCCCCAGCCCCTGACAATGATCGTTCTATTCTCTGCTTAAGTTTGACTTTTTAGATTCCACATGCAAGAAAAATCATATAATATTTTATTTTGATGTCTAGCTTACTTAAGTAGCATAATGTCCTAATGTTCTTCAGATTCACCTATATTGTCACAAATGGCAGGATTTCCTCCTTTTTATGGCTGAATAATACTCCATTGCATATCTATCTATATCTATATCTATCTGTGTATCTATATCACATTTTCTTAATTGGCCTGTCAGTGAACACTTAGGTTGTTTCCATATCTTGGCTATTATGAACAGTACTGCAATAAACATGGGGGTACAGATATCTCTTGGAGATACTGCTTTCAGTTCCTTTGGATACATACCTAGAAATGGGATTGCTGGGTCATATGCTAGCTCTGTTTCTAATAGAACTTTTTTTTGTACTGTTTTCCATAATGGCTATACCAATTTACATTCCCACTGACAGTGTGCAAGGGTTCTCTTTTCTCCACACACTCACCAACACTTGTTATTTCCTGTGGTTTTTTTAAAATGATAACACCACTTTAATAGATGCAAGGTGATATCTCATTGTGATTTTGATTTGCATTTCCCTGATTATTAATAATGTGGAGCACCGTTTTATGTATTTGTCACCCACTTGTATGTTTTCTTTGAATAAAATGTCTATTTGTGTCCTTTGCCAGTTTTTAAAAATCAGGTTTTGTTTTTGTTTTTGCTATTGAGTTGTATGAGTTCTTTCTGTGTTAAAGACTAACATTGGATGTTAATTCTTTATCAGATATATGGTTTGCAAGTATTTTCTCCCATTTTGTGGGTTGCCTTTTCACTCTGTTGATTGTTTCCTTTATTGTGCAGAAGATTTTTTAGTTTGATACAGTCCCAGTTGTTTATTTTTGCTTTTGTGTGTTTCTGGTGTCACATCAAGAAAATTATTACCAAGACCAATGTTAAGAAGCTTTTTCCCTATGTTTTCTTCTAGTAGTTTCAGTTTCAGGTCTTACATTTAAATCTTAATACATTGTGGGTTAACTTTTGTATAGGTTGTAAGATAAAGCTCCAATTTCATTATTTGGATGTGGTTACCACATATTCTCAATACCATTGACTGAAGAGACTATCCTTTCCCTATTGCATATTCTTAACACCCTTGTCAAAGATTAGTTGACCATATATGTGTGGGGTTATTTCTGGGCTCTCTGTTCTGTTCCACTATTGGTCTATATGTCTGCTTTGATGCCAGTACCATACTGTTTTGATTACTATAGCTTTGTAATATAATTTGAAATCAAGAAGTGTGATGTCTCCAGTTTTGTTCTTCTTTCTCAAATTGCTTTGGCTATTTGAGTTCATTTGTGGTTCCATTTTTTTTTTTTTTTTTTTTTTTTGGAGTCCCGCTCTATCACCTAGGCTGGAGTTCATGGTGTAATCTTAGGTCACTGCAACCTCTGCCTCCTGGGTTCACGTGATCCTCCTGTCTCAGCCTGCCAAGTATCTGGGACTACAGGCGTGCGACACCATGCCTGGCTAATTTTTGTATTTTTAGTAGAGACGGGGTTTCACCATGTTGGCCAGGCTGGTCTTGAACTCCTGACCTCAGGTGACCAGCCCATCTTGGCCTCCCAAAGTGCTGGGATTACAGGCATAAGCTACTGAGCCCAGCCTTGTGGTTCCATTTGAATTTTATGATTGTATTTTCTATTTCTGTGAAAAATGTCATTGGAATTTTGATAGGGATTGTATTGAACCTGTAAAACATTTTGTGTAATATGGGCATTGGAACTATATTAATTCTTCCAATCCATGAACACAGGATATCTTTCCTTTTATTTGTGTCTACTTTAATTTCTTTCATCAATGTCTATATTTTTCAGTGTACAGACCTTTTACTTCCTTGGTTCAATTTATTCCTAAGTATTTTATGCTTTTCGATGCAATTATAAATGTGTCTTTGTTTTTTGGATAATATATTGTTAGTGTATTGAAATCCAACTGATTTTTGTATGTTGATTTTGTATCCTACAACTTTGTTGTATAAATTAACTTATTTATTTTTGAGACAGGGTCACTCCGTCACCCAGGCTGGAGTGCAGTGGTACAATCATGGCTCACTACAGCCTTGACTTCCTGGGCTCAAGTGATCCTCCCATTTTTAGCCTCCTGAGAATGAGGGTCTCACTATGTTGCCCAGGCGGGTCTCAAACTCCTAGCCTGAAGCAATCCTCCTGCCTCAGCCCTCCAAAGTACTGGGATTACAGTTGTGAGCCATCATGCCTGGCCTACTGAATTTATTTATTAGTTCTAATGGTTTGGGAGAGTAGTTTTTAGAGTTTTCTATATATAAGATCATGTCATATGCAAACAAAGACAATTTAACTTTTTCCTTTCTCCTATTTTATTTTCTTCTCTTGCCTAATTGCTCTGGCTAGGACTTCTAGTACTTTCTGGAATAGAAGCACTGAGAGTGGGCATTCTTGTCTTTTTCCTGATTTTTGGGGGGAAAGCTTTCAGGTTTTCACCATTGAGAATGATGTTAGCTGTGGGCTTGTTGTATACAGTCTTTATTATGTTGAGATACATTTCTTCTATATCTAATTTGTTGAGAGTTTTTATTATAAAAAGATGCTAAATTTTGTCAAATGCTTTTTCTGTGTCTGTTGAGATAATCGTATAATTTTTATCCTTCATTATGTTAATATGGTATGTCACGTTTATTGCTTTGCATGTTGAACCATTCTTGCATCCCAGGGATAAATACCACTTGATCGTGGTGTATGATCCTTTTAATGTGCTGTCGAATTCAGTTTGCTGGTATTTTGTTGAGAATGTTTGCATCGTGATCACTGGGGATATTGGCCTGTAATTTTATTTTCTTATATTTTTCTTATCTGGCTTTGGTGTGAGGGTAATGATGGCTTTGTAAAAGGAGTCTGGAAGTGCTCCGTCCCCTTCAATTTTTTTGGAAGAGTTTGAGAAAAATAGATGTTATTTCTTCTTTAAATATCTTGTAGAATTTACTTGTGAAGCCATCTGACCCTGGCCTTTTCTTCGTGAGGAGATTTTTGATTGTTGATTCAATCTCCTTACTCACTAATTGTCTATTCTGGTTTTCTTTCTTCATGATGCAGCCTTGATAGGTTGTGTTTCTAGCAATTTATCCATTTCTTCTAGGTTATCCAATTTGTGGGTGCACAATTGTTTATAGTAGTCTCTTATGATCTTTTGTCTTTCTGTGATATCAGTTGTAATGTCTTTCTTTCATTTATAATTTTAATCATTTGAGTCTTCTCTGTTTTTCTTCATTAGTCTACATTTGTCAATTTTATCTTTCAAAAAACCAACTCTTAGTTTCGTTTATCTCTTCTATTGTTTTTCTAGTCTCAAATTCATCTATTTCTGCTTTAATTTTTATTGTTTCCTTCCTTCTGCTGACTATCAACTTAGTTGGCTTTTTTTTCTAGTTCCTTGGGGTTTAAAGTTACATTATTTGAGATCTTCCTTTTTTCTTTTGTTATTATTTATTTATTAGACTTAATGTTCTGTTGAATCTTTTTTAATCTAGGCATTTATTTCCATACACACCTGTCTTAGTCTGTTTTGTGCTGCTATAACAAATACCTGAAATTGGGTCATTTTTAAATACCATAAGTTTATTTTCTCACAATTCTAGAAACTGAGAAGTTTAAGATCAAGGCACTGGCATTTGGTGTCTAGTGATGGCCTTCTTGCTGCATCCCCACATGGTGGAAGGCAGAAGGGCAAACTAGCCAAATGGTACATGAAACCTCTTTTATAAGAGTAGTAATCCCATCGAGGTGGAAGGAGCCCTCATGACTTAATCAACTCTTAAAGGCCCACCTCTTAACACTATCACATTGGTGACACCTGAATTTTGGAGAGAACACCTCCAGACAATAGCAACATCCTTCTTAGAACTGCTTTTGCTGCATCACATAAGTGTTAGCATGTTGTGGTTCCATTTTGTTTGTCTCAAGATGCTTTTTGCTCACCTGGCTTTGTATCCTCTATAAACTGATGATCCTGCCTTCTATGTCTTCATCCAAGAAATCCATGTAAAATACGGACTATGAGAAGGCCAAGGGGAGAGCCCTGAGACATTTCATTATGCCAACATTCATATCAATTCATTAATTTGAATCCTCTATGATTATTAGGTTATTTTATTTTAATTTTTTTTTGAGATGGAGTTTTGCTCTTGTTGCCTAGGAGTGCAATGGTGTAATCTCGGCTCACAGCAACCTCCGCCTCCCGGGTTCAAGCGATTCTCCTGCCTTAGCCTCCCCCAAGTAGCTGGGATTACAGGCACGCGCCACTATGCCCGACTAATTTTGTATTTTTAGTAGAGACAGGGTTTCTCCATGTTGGTCAGGCTGGTCTCAAACTCCCGACCTTAGGTGATCCGCCCACCTCGGCCTCCCGAAGTGCTGGGATTACAGGCATGAGCCACCGTGCCTGGTGATTATTAGTTTATTAATCCACCCAGTTGCCCTTATCCAGCTCATATATTTCCATCTTCTCCACAAACATATGCAAAATTGTTGAAAACCTTGGAGTTGAGGTTATTGTATTCTCATACTTGCCAATTTATAACAGCAATTAAAAAATAAAAATATACTGGGGAATTTAGTAAGCAATTTAAGGTTATGATGAGCATTGTTTTTTTTTTTTTTGTCAGAATTTTCCAAATAGGCCCTCAAAAACTGTTGCTAGAATCTTGTACTGGATTGATATCGGACTGGTATAGTCTTTGCTGGTATAGTCTTTGCAAAATAAACTATACTCCCCTCTTGACATTTGGATAACTTTTGCCCATTCCTGTAGTCTAGACACCTTTGATAATGTCCATAATCTCTGAAAGGTCACAGACAATGGTCCAGTCCTCTCATTTGCAAATTGGTATGTGGGACTGTCATTCATGTCGATCAGGAAACCTGGGCTCTCTGAGAGCAGTTAGGACTCCCTGATGTTCGCTCCTCCCCTAACTAGTGTTTGTTTTCCCTGGTTAGTCTGAAAATCATTCCCTTTGCCAAAACAGAAATTCTCAATGCCCAAGCACCTAAGTTTCCATGGTACCTATAAAATACTGGAAGCTGACAGTATTTCTGATTGAATAGGTGATACGAAAGGGGTAGGGGCCAGACACTGGAGAGGACTGGAGAGAAAGAAAGAAAACTGTTTCTCTTTTCAGATGACATGAATGACTGTGTATGTAGTAAAGCTTTGTCTGCTAAATCCAACATCTGGATTAGTTCAGAGTTTGTTTTTATTGACTGCTTTTTTTTCTTGAGGAACATTTTCTTGCTACTTTGCAGGTTGCACTGATGATTTTTGCTTTTTAAAGAAAACAAAACTAAACAACCATTCCAAAGATTAATAGTTTAAAACAACAACAGTTTTATGAGTTCTCATAGATTCTGTGGATCAGGAAATTTGGAGAGGGCACAACAAGTATTGTCTGTCTCTGTTCCATGGCTGGAAAGACCAGAAATTGGTGACTCAATTCTTGGTGGAATGACATGGAGATTCCTTTACTAGCATGTCTGATGCCTGGGTTAGGATGACTTGATGTCTAGGCCCACTGACTTTACTACCCACATGTGGCTTGGCTTTCTCACACCATTGGCCTGAGTGGTCTGACCTAAACATCTCCCAAAAGGCCTCACATCCCAACACTGTTGCAGTGGGGATTAAGTTTCTGACACATGAATTTTGGGGGACACATCCAGACTATAGCACCCACCGAGAATCAAGGGGAAAAGACAGAGATTCTACCTCTTGATAGGAAGTGTGTCAAAGAATTGGCAGCCATTTTACAAAACTGCCATACTGTCCAGAGATTTTTCATTATTATATCTTGACTACTATTGATGACACATTGTAGAAACTCTGGATTCTGTTATTTTCCTCTGAACTGTGTTGATTTTTGTTCCAGTAGGCAATTCAATGACCTGTTAACCATCTTGAACTTTAGAAGGCTTGGTTTTATGCTCTATTAGGTAGATCTGCGGAAAGTCCACGCATTTCCTACGACCTAAATGCAACCTCAAAACTCTGTCTCCCCTGCTCATCTTGATAGGGATTGACTTTAAGCTTTGCTGGGTAGATCTCACTCTGGGATGTGACCCTTATTTCTAAGCTATGGCCTTAGGATGTTCATGGTGTTAATAAAGTATTAACAACATCTCTCCTCTCTGGCTGGGCTGGCCCCCAATGTCCTGCAACACGGCTCTGCCTCTACTATCTCTGTTTCAACCCCATAGCAGTGGTTCTCTGGCAAACTTCAGGAGGTCTCACTCTGAGCAAGCACTATTTGGCCAAGGACTCCCCCCACAGACTTCTGCCCCTCCTCTCCACTTGTCAATTCCCTCTTTGGTGACCTGTCCTGCAAATTCCAGCCACTTTAGCTGCCCCAATCTCTGATTTCTGCCTTCTATGCTAGTGAGGCCCCTGTGCTCTGCTTGGACTTCAGCTCATAGCACCATGGGGAACTGTCCCCGGCAGACAGTTGTAGGGCTCACCATGGGAGTGTCCCTTCTCTCAAGGATAGCAGTCTTGCACTGTCTGTTGTCTACTGCCTGACAATACCTGCCTATTTTCTTTATTCCTGGGATGCAAGGTGGTTTAACATATGCAAAGTAATAAATATGATTCACCACATCAGCAGAATTAAAAGCAAAAACCATATGATCATCTCAATAGATGCAGAAAAAGCTTTCAATAAAATCCAACATACCTTCATGGCAAAAACTCTCAACAAACTAGTCACTGAAGGAACATACCTCAAAGTAATAAGAGCTGTCTATGACAAACCCACAGCCAACATCGTACTGAATGGGCAAAAGCTGGAAACATTCCCCTTAAGAACAGCAACAAGACAAGGATGCCCACTCTCACCACTTCTGTTCAACATAGTACTCGCAGTCCTAGCCAGAGCAATCAGGCAAGAGAAACAAAGAAAAGACATCCAAATAGGAAAAGAAGTCAAGCGGTCTCTCTCAACTGTCGATATGATAATAACTAGAAAACCTTAAAGACTCTGCTACAAGGCTCTTAGAACTGATAAATGATTTCAGTAAAGTTTCAGGATACAAAATCAATGTATAAAAATTAGTTATTCCATGCATCAATGATGTTCAAGCTGAGAGGCAAATCAAGAATGCAATCCCATTTACAACACACACACACACAGACACACAGACACACACACGCCCCTAGAAGTACATCTAACCAAGGAGATGGAAGATCTCTACAGGGATAACTACAAAATCCTGCTGAAAGAAATCATAGACGACACAAGCAAATGGAAGAACATTCCACGCTCATAGGTTGGAAGAATCAGTACCGTTAAAATGGCCATACTGCCCGAAGCAATCTACAGATTCAATGCTATTCTTATCAAACTTCCAATGTTCTTTTTCGCACAATTATAAAAAACTATTCTAAAATTCATATGGGACTGAAAAACCGCCCCATTAGCCAAAGCAATCCTAATCCAAAAAAAAAAAAAAAAAAAAAATGGGAGAGGCATCACATCACCTGACTTCAAGCTATCCTATAAGGCCACAGTAACCAAAACAGCATGGTACTGGAACATAATGAGAACATGCAGTATTTGGTTTTCTGTTCCTGCATAATTCACTTAGGATAATGGCTGGAACAGAATAAACCCAGAAATAAAGCTGCACATCTGCAGCCATCTGATCTTTGACAAAATTGACATAAATAAGCAAAGGGAAAAGGTATTCCCTATTCAATAAATGGTGCTGGGATAGCTGGCTATTTATATGCAGAAAAATGAAACTGGACCCTTCACTTTCACCATACACAAAAATCAATTCAAGATGGATTGAAGATTTATTTATTTTTTATTTTTTGAGAAGGAGTCTCGCTGTTGTTGCCCAGGCTGGCATGGGCAGTGATCTCAGCTCACTGCAACTTCTGCCTTGTGATTCAAGCAATTCTCCTGCCTCAGTCTCTCGAGTAGCTGGGATGACAGGTGCCTCCCACCACACCCAAGTAATTTTTGTATTTTTAGTTGAGACTGGGTTTCACCATGTTGCCCAGGCTGGTCACGAACACCTGACCTCAGGTGATCCACCTGCCTCAGCCACCCAAAGTACTGGGATTACAGGCGAGGGTCACCACACCCTGCCAGATTGATTTGGCAAAGGAATAAGCCATGTCTGTCAGTGCCATCTGGTCTTGGAAGGGGGTTTTTAACTCCACTTGACTCAGGGCACACAGAGCAGTGGGAGCCGAGGCTGTCAGCGATCGAGGACCACAGGTGAACAACTCCGCGCCATCTTCTGCCTTCAAGAAGGAGACAAAAGAGTGCAGAACCCTGGGTCAGATCAGCTCAGGATTGACCCCTCCATGATCTCTCAGGACTCAGATCCCACCTCTCTCTCAGGGAGAGATCAGCCGCTATTGTTCACATCCTGCCTCTCTGTCATCTGGTTTATGATTGTTCACTTTCCGTTACTTCATCATTAGTTAGATCCAGACCCCAGCAGAGATTTTAGGGGTTCAGAGCCGAGGAAGGCAAAGTATCAGTGGAAACACAGTGGGAAAACCCACAGCGGGGGCAAGAGTCTTCCAGCTGTGGGCAAGGATATCCCTGCGGCAGGTCTAGAGCACTGAGGGTGGGGCTTGGCACGATGCCATTTGCCAGGATTCCTGTGTCAGGGGTGAACCAGAAACCCGGGTGTCCAAGGAATCTCACCTTCTAGTCCTTGCTGTCCTCACGGAGTGTCTAGGGTTCACCTTCAGCCTTCCCTTCTGCTCACAATCCCCTCTCCCACTGTCTGTGTGGCCCTGCCTCCAGCCTGCTTTGTTGGAGCCCAGGCAGCCTTCTTAATTATTTCCTCCTAGGAATTAAACCTAGAGACCCCTCAACCTTTGGCATGTGATATACTTTCCCATGGTCAGATCATCAAGCTGCTGCCCCACCCAACATTGTGTCTTGCCCGCCCTCTGTGTTTCTGTCCATCAGACCACCCATCACATAGGCATCCCCTGGAGAGTGACCCTGGTTTAAATCAAGCCTGACTTTGCCAAACCACTGTGGATGCATTAATTTGGAAAGGTCCCTGTTCACCTCAGGGCCCATTTGCAAAGCAGAGACAGTCCCCGAGACTCATTCAGCCTTTGCCTTTCTCCTGTTGGCCAGGGACAGAGAGGGCTCAACTTGACCCAGAGCTAAGCCTCTCAGGTTGTGAATGCCCAGGCAAGAAATGAAATTCACCTCATCTTATTTCTATGGTGAGATTTGGCAGGGGTCTTGGGGAGACTTAGCAATCTTGTTTCTCTCTGTCCTCATACAGGACAAGCCCTGCCCCTAATCCAGAGGCCAGTTGGCCCCATCTCATAGTCTGTTTTGCTCACAGTATACCTGATGCCCTCCCTCCTGACCTGTGATTGGGATGGAGCTGAAGATAGTCACTGAGGTGATTCAAGGGATTAGCACCTGGTACAGGTAGGATGGTGGAGATGTAGTTGGGGACATGGATGGTTGAGGTGAAATGGAACAGAAGAGTGCAGGTTCTTGTCCAAGCTCCATACCCAGGAGATGACGCTTACCTCGGCTGCCACTCAAGTCCTCACATGTCCTGAGCTTCTACTATATAGCAGCCACGATAGATTCTCAGGTTACAAAAGTAATGTCCTCAAGTAAGCGCATCAATTTACGGACATACACCCAATCATAAAACAATGTGATAATTTTTCTGTGGTCAGAGTTTCTGAGCTACTAGTGGGGGTAGTTAATTCTATCCAGAAAGAATGGTGACTTCTTAGAGGAGGCGACAGTTAAACTGGACTTGGATAGCTGTCTGGAATTCGGTCAGGTAGGAAAGAAAATTCCAGGCAGAGAGATGAGCATGAACAAAAAATTTGGCAGCAATGATGCACGGTGATTTAGAGATCAGAAAGTTCAGTGTGGATGCCTCTAGACATTTTCTTATCTGTGTCTGATAGATTTTGATATTTTGTATTATCATTTTCATTCATTTCAAAATACTTTCTAGTTTTCCTTGTACTTTTTAGTTTGATATATAGTTATTTGGAAGCATATTATTTGATATCCAAACATTTGAGGATTTTTCCAGATATCTTCCTGCTATTGATTTCTAGTTTATTTCCACTGTGCTTGGACAAGATGCTTCACCTGATTTCAACCCCTTACATATGTTGAGATTTATTTATTTATTTATTTATTTATTTATTTATTTATTTATTTATTTATTGAGATGGAATCTCACTCTGTCACCCAGGCTGGAGTGCAATGGCGCAATATCAGCTCACTGCAAACTCCACCTCCTGAGTTCAAGCGATTCTCCTGTCTCAGCCTCCCGAGTAGCTGGGATTACAGGCCCATGCCACCACGCCCAGCTAATTTTTGTATTTTTAGTAGAGACAGGGTTTCGCCATGTTGGCCAGGCTGGTCTCGAACTCCTGACCTCAAATGATCCACCCAACTTGGCCTCCCAAAGTGCTGGGATTACAAGAGTGAGCTATCACGCCCAGATGAGATTTATTTTATGATCCAAAAATGGCCCTTCTTGGTGAATGTCCCTATGTATTTGAAAAGACACTCCCTGTCAACCCCTTCGCTCTGTCATTTAGCTTTGATCAGCTTTTTCTCTCTTCTGTCACATCAGCAGAAACAATGCCAAGAAATGCCAGAGACAACAAAATAGGAATGTGTCATGGGCACACAAAGCTCTTTTTCCCTGGGTGCTGCTCCTCCCCATGACAGAGAAATCCATGCGACACAGTGGGGAGGCCCTCCCCAAAGGGTGGCAGATACATTTTATTCCCCTTGAATTCTAACACACCTTTCCCCAGGCCCGCTCTGCCTCCCACTTCTGTTCAGCTCAGCTGTGGGCACTGACCTCCACCAGCGCTTGATCCCTGCCTGCTCCTGCCCAGACAGGAAGCCCTTCAGCAGCTGACTCGGTCGCCAGGATGAGGCTGGGAGCCAGGAACCCCTAGGTGTCCATGGAGGTCCCACCTCCTTTAAATCCCTACTGTTCAGACCCAGCTTCTAAAACTGTTCTTCTCCCTCCCTTCCTACTCACCAATCCCCTTCACTACTGTTAATGGCAATGAAGTCCCAGCCTGCTTGGTTGGGGCAGTTAAGTCCTTCTCAGTCACCTTCTACCAGGGATTAAGGTAGGACCCCTTTGCCTGCAGCTCTGTGGGTGGGACCCCTTCCCATCTGAGCATATTCACTCCCTGGGTTCCTGCTGCCATCACACCACCCGCCACACGAGCCCCTTCTGGACCAGTGGCCCTTATCTGACTCAAGCCATATCTTGCGAAGCTATTGTGACACTGATCTTGGCAAACTCACTTTTCATGTCAGGGCCCCTGCAAAACAGACAGGTCTGAGTCATGGTATTCATTTAAGCAATGAAAAAGATAGAATCATTTCTTACATCAGAAACATTGCTCCTCAGTGAGTCATAAATGGAGTAGCCTATTTTTCTCATTGGAGGGAACCCTAACTTTGAACTCCACAGACAGAGCTCCAGGAACTGTGACTTGAACCCTAGAGCTCTACTTAACTTTTCCAAATTGCTGTACTTGAAAATGTTGAGGTCAGCCTGGGTCAATCTGGAGAAGACACTATGAGGACAAAGACAGCAATGGAAGAAAGAAATGAATTCTTTGTGTCAGAGCAGTGGCGGAGAAACAGAACCAAAGAGCAGAAGATGTCTGGCAATGTGTCTGGCATATAATAGTTCTCTCAGCCAGGTGTGTTGGCTCACCCCTGTAATCCCAGCGCTTTGGGAGGCCGAGGCGGGAGGATCACCTGAGGTCGGGAGCCCAAGACGAGCCTGACCAACATGGAGAAACCCCATCTCTACTAAAAATGTAGGATGTAGTTCAGCACTGTAATGTTTAGAGGGTGGTGAAAGGATTTCTTATACCACAACTTGTATGTTACCTAGGAGTAAATGCTGCAGCCAGTCCCCTCAGGGAGAACGGGAGAAGGGGATGGGACCTGCTGAGCTAAATCACGGTAAACACAGACAGCAAACAAACTTTCCATCAAAGAGCTGGGGGAACCCTGGGCCGGATGGCAAGGAGACAACACCCCAGGCAGGCGTTCCAGATCTTAGACCTTGCGCCTCCTCGAGAGGAGATGATTGCTTCATCCCTCCTCTCACTGCACATTGTGCTGCCAGCCCTGCTGTGTAGTGTGGGGGCTCAAGACTAAGGCAGTGCACCATTTCTGTGGAGAGAGATGGATCAGGGAGCAGGGGCTTGGGTGAGACCCATGGTTCACCTCTCTCGAGTCCTTACCAGACTAAGATGTCCTCAAGGGCCAGAGACCAGCCTGCCACTCACCATTTTGCCACCGGACATAGATGAGGACAATTCCCATTAAAACTAACAAGATGAATGCCCCCAGGATGATCCATGTATCTGGTAGACTAGAAGAAGACCAGTGGATATCTGAAGCATTTACTGGTGACACTAAAAAAAAAAAAAAAAAAAAAAGAAAGAAAGCACAAGCCCTGTCACATAAAAAAAAAAAAGCATAAAAATATGCTTTCCTTAGCCCCTGCTTTCCCCAGGAACACATGGTGCCCCACATAATCACTGGCTCATGTGACAGCCACTCTACCAGGCCCTGGGCCATGAAGATGAATAGGGGTTGTGCCTTGTCCTATGGAGCTCAGATTTCTACTGACAGAGGTAGCAAATATCCATCTGATTACCACACAGTTTCACATTACTATGGTTAGAACTGTTTGGAGGATGACACAATGGGTGGTGCTTAATTCTGTGTGGGGAAGGTGAGGAAGGCTTCCTAAGAAGTGGCATTAGAGCTGGTGGAAGGGTAATTATAATAGAGGAAGAGAAGGCCTGGATGTTTGCAATGACGCAGATAGACTTGGGACCATTTAGCAGTAGGTCATTGTGACTGGATCATTGGTTAATGGGAAGGGGCTTCTACACTGAGGAAGAAACAGTGGGAGGTGGGATGGGAAAGGGAGGATGGTGGGAAATTCTTATGGCCGTCACTGACTCTCCAGACAGGAAGCCCACGGAGAAGTCAATCAAATTTTCTATCGCACACACACACTGACACCCACACAGGGAAGGCTTCTGACCTTTAAAGGGAGCTGCCACATTCTCCCACCCAGCTCAGTTACCTGTCGGTTCTGGCATTGCCTCCCAGTGCCCTAAGAATTCCCTGAGCCATTGATCGCAGTCTCCCTTTGAGAGCTTCCTGAAATACTTTTCCAGCCCCCTGTCTTTCTTCCACGTCTCCTTGATCTTACTGGCTTCATGATTAATTACTGTCCAGGTCATGTTCATTGCGTCAAAGAGGAGGGATTTCTCTCCGTTGATGGCGAACTGCCAGGACGCACCAGTGCATTGTTCTGCTTCACGTTGACAAAACATCTCCACCTGAAGAGTGGAAGGACCTGCAATCCAGACGCAAAGCCATCATCCTCCACTCTTTGAGAGGTCCATCATCTTCCAATAGGTCAAGTGTTTCTCTGCACATTTAGGGGCCTGTATTCTTTCTGCCCAGACTTGCCCTTTCCTGCCCATTGGGTCCCATGTGCCTCTATGGTTGGGCCAAAGATCAATACAGAAATCTACCTGAAGCCCCTCCCCACCTGTGTTCTTCCCTCCCCTCTCTTACTGCCTGCCTCCGTTTCCCCACCCCATTCCACACTTACCACTGGTTTTTGTCTGGGGTTTGATGTCAAGAAGGAGCATCCTGAGGTCTCGCCCCACTTCTCCCAGCGTTTGGGTCAATTCTCCCCAAGTGCTGGTGGCATTTACCTTCTTCCCCAGGAGGCCCAGGGGTTTGACCATGTTGTTGTCACTGTCGTACTGAAGGAAAAGAATTTTATTCATGAAGACCTGCGCTTCACACCAGGGCTGTCCAGGTCTGGACCATGATTTTATAGTGAAGTTGAAGCAAAGAGAGTGAGCACCTGTGACAAAAAGATGCAGGTGAGGTCCAGGACAGGGGAAGAGGCCCATTAGAACCTGTGCTTCTGTGACCCAAGACTCCCTGGACTGGGCCAGGCTGGCAGAGGTGGGGCGGCTCCATCCCAGACTCCCTCAACCTTCTGGATCCCTGCTCCCATCTCCCCCTGACTGTCTGGGGTGAGATACTTGATGGTACCAGGGACCCCTGGGGTGCACTTAGTGTTAATGGTGTTAACAGGAGGCTTCATGTCACAAGTACTTTTAGCAACATCTACCAAGTTCCGAGGCACAAAACAGACAAGCCAGTGTATGACCTCCTGAGACTTAAAATCTAGCTGAACACACAGGACCTTCAATAGAAAGGAAAAAGAGGCATTTATCACAGGACACACGCCGAATTCCTCTGGGGTCCCAGATGTTCAGGAAAGTGTCCTGGAGTAGAAGGTGGGAGGTAGCATTGTAGAGCTGCCCTCTGTGAGCCAGTGCCTGGCCTAGGGCCTCAGGCTGGGGTCTCCCATGAACTGGGGGTAACATCCCAGGGATCCTCTCCCTCACCTCATCCTTAAGAGTAGTCACCCACTTGTCTGAAGCCTGTATGAAGCCCCAGTCACCTACCCCCCACCTTTCTCCCTCCTCCTCCTTGTCCTCAGCCAGGTCTTGTGACCTTGGGACACTCACCAACCATGATCTCCAAGGCTATTAGTTGCAACAGTAGAAGCAAAAAAAGGCGTACAGGGCTAGAAGTCAGGGACATTCTTCGCATACTGTGGAGAGTAACGGGCAGGAAGCTGGGCGTGTACACATTCACCCTCACTGGTATGGTGAAGAAGTGTTATCCCACAGCGTGGGTGTGGGCACTGCCCAAATTCTTTACCCTGGAACAACTGAGGTCAGGCCTGTAGAGACCCAAATAAAGAACAATTTTGTGAAGAGAGTGTTTTCCAAGTATTCAGAATATAATTATTTATTGAAAAATAAAAGAAGACATTTAAAAACAAAATTAACTTTGAATAAACTCTCTCTCCTCTCCTGTCCCCACTGCCCCTGCAAAAAAACCCCCTCTGGTGTGAGCAGGATGGTTGGAGGTTAGTGAGCTCCTTCTCCTTTCCTCCAATTTCCTCTTCCCTTCTCCTCCCTGCCTCTTTTGCTTTTCCCTTTCTTCCTGGTACCCCCTCCCCATTCCTGTATTTTCTCCCATCTCCATTCTCTCCTCTCCCACTATCCTTAATCCGTTCAAACTCTTTCCTCTTAAATGGTTGAGATTTTCTCTCACCAAGCACACCCCAATATTAACTAAACTAGCTGCAAACAGGCAGCAACTGGTCTACCATGACAGATGGGTTTTGTGTGTGTGTGTGTGTGTATGTGTGTGTGTAATTGTAATAAAACATATTGAGTCACTCAATAAACACTTACAGAGTGTCTACTACATGTATCAGGCACTATTGTAGATGCTAATTAACAAAACTGAAATGGTCAGGCCCTCACAGTGGCTCATGCCTATAATCCCAGCACTTTGGGAGGATGAGGCAGGAGGTTCACTTGAGGCTGGGAGTTCAAGACCAGCCTGGGCAACGTAGTAAGACTCCATCTCTACAAAAAAAAAATTTTTTTATTATACTTTAAGTTTTGGGTTACATGTGCAGAACATGTAGTTTTGTTACATAGGTATATACGTGCCCTGGTAGTTTGCTGCACCCATCAACCCATCACCTACATTAGGTACTTCTCCTCATGTTATCCCTCTCCTAGCCCCCCACCCCCTGACAGGCCCTGGTGTGTGATGTTCCCCTCCCTGTGTCCATGTGTTCTCATTGGTCAATTCTCACCTATGAGTGAGAACATGTGGTGTTTGGTTTTCTGATCTTGTGATAGCTTGCTGAGAATGATGGTTTCCAGCTTTATCCACGTCCCTGCAAAGGACATGAACTCATCCCTTTTTATGGCTGCATAGTATTCCATGGTGTATACGTGCCACATTTTCTTAATCTATCATTGATGGACAAGTTTTGCTATTGTGAATAGTGCCACAATAAACATACGTGTGCGTATGTCTTTATAGTAGCATGATTTATAATCCTTTGGGTATATACCCAGTAATGGGATGGCTGGGTCAAATGGTATTTCTCATTCTAGATCTGTGAGGAATTGCCGCACTGTCTTCCACAATGTTTGAACTAATCTACACTCCCACCAACAGTGTAAAAGCGTTTCTATTTTTCCACAACCTCTCCAGCATCTGTTGTTTCCTGACTTTTTAATAAACGTCATTCTAACTGGCATGAGATGGTATCTCTTGTGGTTTTGATTTGCATTTCTCTAATGACCAGTGATGATGAGTATTTTTTCATATGTCTGTTGGCTGCATAAATATCTTCTTTGGAGAAGGGTCTGTTCATATACTTTGCCCATTTTTTGATGGGGTTGTTTTTTTTTTTTTTTCTAGTAAATTTGTTTAAGTTCTTTGTAGATTCTGGATATTAGCCCCTTGTCAGATGGATAGATTGCAAAAATCTTCTCCCATTCTGTAGGTGGCCTGTTCACTCTGAGGATGGTTTCTTTTGCTGTGCAGAAGCTCTTTAGTTTAATTAGATCCCATTCATCAATTTTGGCTTTTGTTGCCAGTGCTTTTGGTGTTTTAGAAAGGAAGTCTTTGCCCATGCCTATGTCCCGAATGGTATTGCCCAGGTTTTCTTCTAGGATGTTTATGGTCCTAGGTCTTGTGTTTAAGTCTTTGATCCATCTTGAGTTGATTTTTGTATAAGGTGTAAGAAAGGAGTCTAGTTTCAGTTTTCTGCATATGGCTAGTCAGTTTTCCCAACACCATTTATTAAACAGGGAATCTTTTCCCCATTGCTTGTGTGTGTCAGGTTTGTCAAAGATCAGATGGTTGTAGCTGTGTGGTGTTATTTCTTTTTTTTTTTTTTTTTGAGACAGAGTCTCGCTGGGTCGCCCCTCGGTGGCCCAGGCTGGAGTGCAGTGGCGTGATCTCGGCTCACTGCAAGCTCCGCCTCCTGGGTTCACGCCATTCTCCTGTCTCAGTCTCTCCGAGTAGCTGGGACTACAGGCGCCCGGCTGTGTGGTGTTATTTCTGAGGCTTCCATTCTATTCCATTGGTCTATATATTTGGTAACAGCACCATGCTATTTTGGTTACTGTAGACTTGTAGTATAGCTTGAAGTCAGGTAGTGTGATGCCTCCAGCTTTGCTCTTCTTGCCCAGGATTGTCTTGGATATGCGGGCTCCTTTTTGGTTCCATATGAAGTTTAAAGTAGTTTTTTCCAATTCTGTGAAGAAAGTCAGTGGTAGCTTGATGGGGATAACATTGAATCTATAAATTACTTTGGGCAGTATGGCCATTTTCACGATATTAGTGCTTCCTATCCATGAGCATGGAATGTTTTTCCATTTGTTTATGTCCCCTCTTACTTCCTTGAGCAGTGGTTTGTAGATCTCCTTGAAGAGGTCCTTTACATCCCTTGTAAGTTGTATTCCTAGGTATTTTATTCTCCTTGTAGCGATTGTGAATGGGACTTCACTCATGATTTGGCTCTCTGTTGGTCTGTTATTGTTGCATAGGAATGCTTGTGATTTTTGCGCATTGATTTTGAATCCTGAGACTTTGCTGAAGTTGCTTGTCAGCTTAAGGAGATTTTGAGCTGAGATGATGGAGTTTTCTAAATATACAATCATGTCATCTGCAAACAGAGACAATTTGACTTCCTCTCCTCTTATTTGAATGTCCTTTATTGCTTCCTCTTGCCTGATTGCCCTGGCCAGAACTTCCAATGCTATGTTGAATAGGAGTGGTGAGAGAGGGCATCCTTGTCTTGCGCTGATTTTCAAAGGGAATGCTTCCAGTTTTTGCCCATTCAGTATGATATTGGCCGTGGGTTTGTCATAAATAGCTCTCATTATTTTCAGATATGTTCCATCAATACCTAGTTTATTGAGAGTTTTTAGCATGAAGGGGTGTTGAATTTTATCAAAGGCCTTTTCTGCATCTATTGAGATAATCATGTGGCTTTTGTCGTTGTTTCTGTTTATGTGATGGATTACGTTTATTGATTTGTGTATGTTGAACCAGCCTTGTATCCCAGGTATGAAGCCAACTTGATCGTGGTGGATAAGCTTTTTGATGTAATGCTGGGTTCAGTTTGCCAGGATTTTCGCATCAGTGTTCATTAGGGATATTGGCCTGAAATTTTCCCTTTTTGTTGTGTCTCTGCCAAGTTTTGGTATCAGGATGATGCTGGCCTCATAAAATGAGTTAGGTTGGATTCCCTCTTTTTCTATTGTTTGGAATAGTTTCAGAACTCCTCTTCTTGAGGAGTATCTTTGTGATGTTCTCTGTATTTCCTGAGTTTGAATGTTGGCCTGCCTTGCTAGGTTGGGGAAGTTTTCCTGGATAATAACCTGAAGAGTGTTTTCCAACTTGGTTCCATTCTCACTGTCACTTTCAGGTACACCAATCAAATGTAGATTTGGTCTTTTCACATAGTCTCACATTTCTTGGAGGCTTTGTTCATTCCTTTTTATTCTTTTTTCTCTAATCTTGTCTTCTCTCTTTATTTCATTAAGTTGATCTTCAATCACTGATACCCTTTCTTCCGCTTGATTGATTTGGCTATTGATACTTGAGTATTCTTCACGAAGTTCTCATGCTGTTTTTTAGCTCCGTCAGGTCATTTATGTTCCCCTCTACATTGGTTATTCTAATTAGCAATTCGACTAACCTTTTTTCAAGGTTCTTATCTTCCTAGCATTTGTTAGAACATGCTCCTTTAGCTCGGAGTTGTTTGTTATTATTTACCTTCTGAAGGCTACTTCTGTCAGTTAGTGAAACTCATTTTCTTTCCAGTTTTGTTCCCTTGCTGGCGAGGAGTTGTGATCATTTGGAGGAGGAGAGGCGTTCTTGTTTTTGGAATTTTCAGCCTTTGCGCGCTGGTTTTTTCCTATCTTTGTGGATTTATCTACCTTTGGTCTTTAATGTTGGTGACCTTCAGATGGGGTCTTTGAGGGGACGTGCTAATCCTTTCTGTTTGTTTCTTTTCCTTCTAACAGTCAGGCCCCTCTGCTGCCAGTCTGCTGGAGTTTGCTGGTGGTCCACTCCCGACCCTGTTTGCCTGGGTATCACCAGTGGAGGCTGCAGAGCAGCAAAGTTTGCTGCCTGTTCCTTCCTCTGGAAGCTTTGACCCAGTGGGGCACCTGCCAGATGCCAGCCAGAGCTCTCCTGTATGAGGTGTCTGTCGGCCCCTACTGGGAGGTGTCTCCCAGTCAGTATACGTGGGGGTCAGGGACCCACTTGAGGAGGCAGTCTGACCCTTAGCAGAGCTCGAATGCTGTGCTGGGAGGTCTGCTGCTCTCTTCAGAGCCATCAGGCGGGGACGTTTAAGTCTGCTGTAAGCCCCTGACTGGGGCTGCTGCCTTGTTTACCGACATGCCCTGACCAGAGAGGAGAAATCTGGCCGTCTGGCCATAGCAGCCTTGCTGAGCTGCAGTGGGCTCCACCCAGTTCCAACTTCCCAGCAGTTTTGTTTACACTGTGACCTTAAAACCATTTACTGAAGCCTCAGCAATGGCAGATGCCCTTCCAGATGAATTTTATAATAGACTCCAGCAGTCCTACTGGGGCCAAGACCTCAAGGAAAGCCAAGCGCATCATTGGGAAAAGTCTTGGGGCTCTAAGTTTCGAATTCTGAAAATTTGTCTTAGAACAAAATTTTGTGTCATTTTCAAATTTCTCAAGCACAAGGTTTCCTCATAAAACTTAGTATCTGTAGCCCCCCTTCCCGCCTCACTTTTACAGCTGTCCCATTTCATCATAGATCCTGCTACCTTAGCCAGTTCAGGCTGCTACAACACAATAGACAAGGTGGCTGAAACACCAAGCATTTCTTTCTCACCATCCTGGAGGCTGGGAAGTCCAAGATCAAGGTGTCAGCACGTCGGGTATCTGGCGAGGGCCCTCTCTTCCTCACCAGATGGCTGTCTTCCTGTTGTATCCTCACACAGTGGAGAGCAGAGACTGACAGCAAGCTCTCCTGTCACTTCTTAATCCCACATGGCTCCACCTGCATGACTTATGACTTCCTAAATAGCATCACCTTGAGAATTAGGATTTCTGCATATGAATTTGGAAGGCAGGCAAACATGCAGCCTGTAACACCACCCATATCCATTCCACATCTAGGTTCCCTCTGTGTGCTGGGCAGTATGCCAGTTAATTCAAGTGCACATCAGACCCGGAGGGTGACATCCTGTGACTCAGATGCTGGGGCCTTTGTGATGCCTGGTAATAAGTGGGTCTGTACCACTGTCCTTTCTTAACTAGATGGAACAGACTTCAAAGAAAGTAACCATGGACTATGGGCAGGGCTCTCTCTCCAGGGCTGGGGGAATAAGGGGTTGTCTGCTCAGAGGACAGTGGGTCAAGAGTTTGAAGGGGCCCAGGAATGCACATTTTTTACATATCCCGTATGTGGTTTTCTGGCTGCTAAGGTTAAAGAACCTCAATTTTGAGGGTGCACTTCTTGGTCTGGAGAAGGGGTCTCAGATCTGTCCTGAGTGGAGCCTGTTCTGTACACATCCAGGCCCTGAGAGTACACGGAGAGGAACTCACTGCTACCACCCTGCCAATGCTGCTGCTGTGGGGACACCAGTGGGGGTAGGCCAAGAACAGAGTGTGTGTGTGTGTGTGTGTGTGTGTGTGTGTGTGTGTGTGTATGGGTGCGTGTGTGTGTGCGTGCACGCATATGTGTGATATGACCACTGAGTAGCTCCTTAGCAGGGCCGATATTTTCTACAAGTCTGATGATTCACAGGAAGGAGCACACCAGGCCTGTACTTGGGTCCTGACATCTGGGATGCTGACCTAACACTGAAGAAAAAGAAAGAGCTGCAGACAGGCTGGGAAAAATATACAGAAAGGGGAAATGGGGCCCTTCCACCTTTGTTGCCCTCTGTGGTCCTGAATCTCAGCTTGGCCTGAGCCAACCTGAAGATGGGAAGGAATAGCCATATTCCAACTGCAAAATGTCAGCTTCAGGCAATGGTTTCAAAACCGAAGTAACGGTTACATATGAAGTAGATTTTTGTTTGTTTTGTTTTTTGAGCCCAGGTCTTGCTATGTCACCCAGGTGGCGTGCAGTGGCATGAGCACGGCTCACTGCAGCCTTGAACCCCCAGGCTCAATCAGTCCTCCCACTTCAGCCTCCAGAATAGCTGGGACTACAGGCGTGAGCCACCACACCCAGCTAATTTTTAAATTTTTGGTGTAGAGACGGGGTCTCGTCATGTTGCCCAGGCTGATCTTGAACTCCTGGGCTCAAGCAATCCTCCCCCACTCAGCCTCCGAAAGTGTTGGGATTACAGGAGTGAGCCACCATGTCCGGCTGAAGTGGAATTTTAATTGAAGTAAGAAGCAGGTGATAAGGAAAGTGAAACCAATAATTTCATGTAGTCCCTGGAAGCCCGTTGCTATAAAGAACTTTCAGCCTGAAGTCCAAAGAGAGACGAAAATTTTAAAATGAATTGGACTGCATTTTTCAATCCCTGAAAATGAGTCACAGCCTTTTTGTGGCAGTGTGCCCTGGGATTCTAACCATCCTCTCCCTGCCCCAGCTGCCTTGAGGTCCCGGCCAATGGTTTCAACACTCAGGCTGGGAATGCCAAGGCCTGGCAGAGCGAGGCTGTGGAAGCCTTGGCATAAGCGGAAGGGAGGATCTGAGGGAGAGTGAGACAAGAGAAGTCGTAAAGAAGGAGTTAGGGCAGGAGAACAAGGAGAATTCCCTGTCCCCCAAATTGGAGAGAGGGGCGATTGGGACTCCAGACTGGAGGGAGGCATGGATCCCTCTGTGCTTGGTGTGGAGGCAGAGGACCCGCAGAGCCACCCCTGTCCTCCCTGCCTTATCCAGCGTCCCTGCTGCCACACCCCCAGCGTCTCCCCCAACCCCACTTTTACTTCATTATCTGCCCCTGGTTCTCTCACCACTCGAGCCCCTGCTTTCCTCCTTCACTCCCAAACACGCACACGTTCCCTCTGCACTGGTGTTTGGAACACCAGCCATCCCCCACCCCTACCTTGTGCCAGCAGGAGATGTTTGTCCTTCTGCCGTCTCCAGGATGGAGAGGCCTGAGGTGACTGCTTCCTCAGAGTCTCTGTGCAAACTCTCTGAGGAGGAGAAACCAGTTCAGTCTCCTTGGGCGTGGAGAGGCCGGCCTAGCAGAACACCCATCCACCATGCAAACCCGGTGGGGCCACCTGTCAACTGTCACGTGTGAGTGATTCTAGGACAGGGTACCTCATCCGGAATTGGATCCAATTCAGTACTGGATTCACTATCAGTAAATGGACCAAGACCAGACTCAAGTCCCAGCCACGAAATTCTAGAAAGGATTTAATGTAATTTTAGCAGTTGTTGGAGACCAGCATGTAATGGCATACATATGTTTTCTTTAATATGTAGGTGGGGGCCCCCACCTTTTTTCAGGGTTTAGGCTTCTGCAGGTCCTGGCCTAGCTGTGACAGCGGCCCTACCTCGTTTCTGGTGGGTGCTGGCGCCCTCTATTGCTTGGTTTCTGTGCGAACACTGCACTACCGTCCTGCCCTCTTGAGGCCTGGAGGTCCTGCCCCCTGAGCTTGTGTTCCCACTGTGTGTCACTGAACCTCGCTGTTTCCTTCTTGCAACTCCATTCCCCTCTGCAGCTGGAAGACCAGCGCTTCTCCTGAGTCTTCCTTAAAAGACACCCTGCCCACTTCCTTACAAAGCCCCCACCAAAGTGACACCAGCTACTTGTGAATGTAGCCAACTTTACTGAAGATTTAGAGGTTATGTGGTAAGGCTGTGAAGAATTAAAAAAAAAAAAGTCACCTATTTGCTCGACCTCTTTCTTATCTCTTCTTTGGACTAGAAATAAAATATCTGTGATTTGACCACACCGTCATCTAGTACTTGACCCTGGTTCTAGGCCACCATCCTCCTGGCCAGGGTGATTGCAGTCCTGCCCTACTTGGCTCTCCGTGCCTGTCCCCACCTCCCAGGTGGCTACAGAGCAGCCAGAGTGATCCTTCAGAACCTCACCACTCATGCCCCTCCTCTGCTCCAAACCCTCCAAAAGTGCCCCCTTTCTCTCAGTAAAACCAAAGTCACTACAGACACCTAGAGAGCCCTGCACAGTCTGGCCAGCTGTCCTCTATGCCCCCTCACTCGCCCAGTTCCGACCTCCACCCTCGGCCTCCTTGCTGGTCTTCAGAGCCCTGCAGATGTCCCTGTGCCTTGGGACTTTGCATTGCCCTCCCCTCAGCATGGACTGCCCTTCAGGCATCTGCCCGGCTCACTCCCACTCCTGCTCCCAGGTGGCATACCCTTCCACGCCTGGTTCTCCCTGCCCCTCCTATTTGGAATCCTTGTATTCATTTCTTTCTCTCTTTCTTTTTTAAAATTGTGGTATGATTCATGTAACATGATTTTTCATCTTAACCACTGTTAAATGTAAAGGCCTCTATTTCATAATGGGAGACCTCTGCCTACCCGGGCCATCCTGGACCTTCTTCACCTGAACTTGTTCCCCTAAAGCAATGACCACTTTAAAACATACCTTAGTAAGCCGGGCACGGTGGCTCACACCTGTAATCCCAGCATTTTGGGAGGCCAGGGCGGCTGGATCACCTGAGGTTGAGAGTTTGAGACCTGCCTGGCCAACATGTTGAAACCCTGTCTCTACTAAAAAATATGAAAATTAGCCGGGTGTGGTGGCCAGCGCCTGTAATCCCACCTACTCGGGATACTGAGTCAGGAGAATCACTTGAAGCCAGGAGGAGGAGGTTGCAGTGAGCCGAGATCATGCCACTGCTTTGCAGCCTGGGCAACAGAATGAGACTCTATCCCAATAAACAAATGAACAAACCTTATTAACTTTTAATTGTGGTTGCAACAAATTACTGCAAACTTAGTGCCTTAAAACAACATATATTCATTCTCTTACCATTCTGGAGCTCAGAAGTCTGAATAGTCTCACGGGGCTAACATCACTGTGCTGTCAGGGCTGTGTTCCTTTGGGAGGTTCTCAGGGAGAACCTGTCTCCTCCTCGCCTTTTCCAGCTGCTCCAACTGCCCACATCCATGGCTCAGGGCCCCATTTCCTCATCTTCAAAGGCAGCTCCACCACGCTGAGTCCCGGTTCACATGAGAACGCTAACCTTCCCTGGCTGGTTCTCCCAGGGCAGCTGATTAGCCACCTCAGCTCCATCTGCAGCTTTCACCGCCCTTTCCTGGTACCCCAACACAGAGGTTCCAGGGACTGGATCTGCCATCCTGGGGGTTGGGGAGGGAATTCTTCTGCCCAAGACACATACCATATAATTTACATATCTATCCATTTAAAATGTCTATCTCTTACTAGAGTGCCATTTCTATGAAGACACAAACCTCATACAAGGCGCAGAAAACAGCTCCCCAGGGGTGAAGGGGCTCAGATGGGCCCCCTGGCCCAGGGAACAAGGAGAGGTGTCAGGGCAGCCTCCTTGGGTCTCCAGCCTTTACAGCCAGTGCCTCCCAGGCAGGTTCCAGCCACAGCAGCAGCAAAAGAGATGTGGTGGGCAGCATCAGGCATTGGCGAGATTCCTGACACAGTTCAGTCGAAAAGAAACTTCCTAAACTGAGCTCACCTCAAGGAAGCTGGAGATATATGCCACCTTACCCAATGGGTACATGAAATACAAATACAAATCCTTTTCCAGGTTGTGCAGGTTACAACTGGCCCAATTGTATGCCTGGTCCCCTGCCCTGTCCTGCTGTGACTTGCCAGGGTGGGGTGCTCATTGGCCTCCAGGCTCCACTCACTTTTCTGGACGCACCCAGTTTCCATCTCCAAGTCACCCCCGAGACTGCTTCCTCTTTTGCTGTTGTTTTCTCAGCCCAGCAGAAATTCTAATATTCGCCAAGTTTGGCCCTGCTCAGGGCACCGGAGAAGGAGCCTCTGAGGAAAGTCTTGGTGCAAGGAGCAGCTCTCCCACCTGGATTTCCAGCACCCTCTGTTTTCTGGGAACTCCTGAATTTCTTTGGCCATTGTCACAGGGTCTCTGCCACACAGTTCCCCCAGTGGCTGGCCCCTGACATCTGGCAAAGAGTTAGGAATGCAGGTGGTTTTTGGCAAATATGTAGGGCCTATGAGATAAGAAAGTGGGGGAAGCAAGATCACGTAGGTTCTCTGTGAGAGAGGCCCCAGGCCCAGCAGGACAGAACATCCCTGGCTGACAAGGGCCATCCTCCCCTGTCCTCAACTCTGCCTGGGCTCCAGCTCCGTCCTGCCTGACAGAGGCCATGGAGCAGAGCACTGGGCTGCTGGTCAATGCCCTGGTCTTTGGATAGACCAGTCTCCGGGTGGGGTCACAGTGGGAGAGCAGTGGGCCTGGGAGGTGCAGGGTTAGTGCAGGGCAGGGCTGCCTTGAATCTGCAGGTGCAGGGCCACCAGGCTGGACCTATTCTCAGCACAGGAGGTTGCAGTACTGCCTGCCCTCAACCTCCTTTTCCTATTTCTGCTGCTAGAGGGCACTGGGGACTGGGGTCAGGCTGGGGGTCTTGCCATCCCCTCCTGATCTCCTCCACTCCCTGTCCACAGCTCCTGATTTCCCTGCCTGGGCTGCCCCCACCAGAAGTCTCCAGGCCTAAAATCCGGTGGGAACAGGCAGCCTAGCCTGTTCCCAGGGGTTTCTTTAGCACTTACAGGAGCCAATAAGGCTTCAGGTAGGAAGGTGTGAGTCACCCACAGATGCCTAACAGGTGTTTCTGGACATGTGTCCTGTGGCAGCCAAAGAGGCCGGACTCCTCAGTGTGTTTCCAAACAGAGCCAAGCACAGAGTTCATGGGTTGGAGGAGCCAGATCAGCTGCTCATTAGTGTGCACTTGACAAGCTTTTGTACTGCAGGGGAGGAAAAATGATTTTCATGAAAAAAAACAAACAGGAGTTTATTAACTATCTATCTATCTATCTATCTATCTATCTATCTATCTATTTATCTATCTATCATCTCTTGTATATACACAGAAAACACCTGGAGAAAACAAGTAATCCTTAAAGTGCTGGCTTAGAACTCCAGCATCTTCAACAGAAAACAGTAAATGTCTAGAGAAGTGGCAGATCATGGGAAGGCCAATCTATGGCATCAGAGAAGCTTGTGGTGCCTCTGCCGCTGTCCCTAGGCCTGACAAGAGTCTGAAATTGTCTTTGGTGATCAACCTTTGTCTTTTCTCATAGAGAGGGGAGGATACAATCAAAAGTGGCTCAATAATAACTGGAAAATAAATGGAAAAGAAAGATGTTCGTTTCATCCAGGTTCTTGAATTCATTGACATACAGTTGTACATAGTATTCCCTTATAATCCTTTTTGTTGGTGTAAAGTTGGTTGTGATGTTTCTTCTTTTATTCCTGGTGTTAGTCATTTGAGTTTTATCCCTCCACCACTTACCTGGTCATTCTAGGTTAAGGTTTGACAATTTGGTTGATCTTTTCAAAGAACCAACTTTTGGTTTTATTGAGTTCGCCAATGTTTTTCTATTCTTTATTTCATTTATTTACACTCCAATTTTTATTTCCTTCTGTTTCCTTATTTGGGGCTTAGGTCACTTTGCTCTTTGAGTTTCTTAAAGTGAAATGTCAAGTTATTAGTTTGAGATAATCCTTTCTTTATCCCGTTCTTTCTCAGTATATTGGCATTTACAGCAGTAAGTTTTCCTTTAAGTGCTGCTTTATCTGCTTCTTATAAGTCATAATATGCTGTGTATTTGTTTCCATTCATCTCAAAGTATTTTCTGACTTTCCCTGTGAATTTCCCTTTCATCGATTGGTTCTCAGAGTGTTTATAAAATTGTTCGTCTTAAAGATGATTTTGCCTGATATTATTAATAGCAATTTCAGTTGTCTTTGTTTACAATGGATGTGTTTTATCTTTTCCGTGTGTTTACTTTTAAACTACTTGTATCTTTAGATCTACATTGTATCTTTAGATCATTTTTAAAATGCATTCTGAGAATCTTTGTTTTTTCTTTTGAATGTTTATCACTTTGACATGTAAGGGAATTACTGCTAAGGTGGAACAGAATTAATGTCTGCCACCTTTTTCTTAGTTTTCCGTATGCACGATGTCATTTTGCTCATCTTTTCCACCACTATTGCTTTCTTTTGTGTTAAACAGATACTTTCTACTGCATCATTTTACTTCTTTTATTGTCTCTTTTTCCTTTTTTATTTAAAAAAGTTATTTTCTTAGTCATTTCAGGGGATTCCAATTAATATCTTAATTTACCACAACCTAGATCATATTTAAAGACTTAATTTTAACAGGATGCAAAATCTCTGCTCCAATATTGCTCTGCTTCTTCCTCCATCTTTGTGGTATGAAAATGATATATACATAAATTATATGGCATGTGTGTTGTAAAGAATAATCACCTGCCACCCCCACCCCCTCCTGCCAACCACAGAGGATGCCGGTGTGAATTCCTGGAACTCTCCACTGGGTTACATGGAAAGGGGAGTGAAGGCTGCAGATGGAGTTGAGATTGCTTATTATCTGCCCTGCAAATGGGGTGATTTTTCTGGATTTCCCTGGGGGGTCCAATATAATCACAGCATCTTTATAGAGGAAGAGGCAGACGGAAGAGGGAGAACCAGATGGGGGGCACTGTGAGGACTTAGTCTGATGGAGCTGCCTTTGAAGATGGGGAAATGGGCCCTGAGCCATGGATGTGGGCAGTTGGAGAAGCTGGAAGAGGCGAGGAGGAGACAGGTTCTCCCCGAGAGCCTCCTGAAATAACACAGCCCTGACAGCAGAGTGATGTTAGCCCACTGAGACCCATTCCAACTTCAGATCTCTAGAATGGTAAGAGAACAAATTTGTGTTATTTTAAGCCACTAAATTTGTAATTTCTTACAATAGCAACCAAAAGCTAACGCTATCTGTTTTAAAGTGGTCATTGCTTTAGGAGGAAAAAGTTCAGGTTAAGAAGGTTGAGGATCGCCTGAGCAGGCACAGATACTGCCATTTTAAATAGATGCCTTTACATTTGAAAACGGTTGAGATGGCTCCCGGCTGTGGCAGGGCAGCAGGCTGGGGCCATGGCAGGCCAAGTGCAGGCCCAAATCAGACTGCAGGAGCTTCACATTCACTCTGGGCAGGCACCTGCCTCTCAGTAGCTCACTGAGAGATGAAGGCACCCAGCAGGGGTCCCCAAGGGAAGGCACAAAGAGGGAGCCAGCCTGGGATTAAGGGGCTGTGAAAACAATGCTTTTCCAGAAGTCCTAGCTGGTTACCTTCACAGCTGCTTGCAAAACAGAGAAATTCTACATCTACTCACAGCAGCCATGTCCACAGGGCTCCCGACTGCCAGAAAGTTAAAGTCATGACACCTGGCTGTGGAGATCAGTGAGGCTGAAGTGCGACAGGAGCAGCAGGAATCCCTCCTGAGAGATCTCCAGGATGACATTCCCCCGGGGTGACAGCCTACCAGGCCCGTGGAAAGCCCTGGCTAGTAACCTCACAGCTGCAGTGTGGCAAATCAAACAGAGCTGGAGTTGTCTGATAGATTCTTGGAGCAGGTGCTGCTGCCCCACATGGATGCCTTCCCGCAAGTGCATTTCGGCCCCATCTGAAAGAGCTTAAAGGAAAGCCTGCATGGCTTTTCCCAGGACATAACAAATCTGTTCCTTGATGTGGAGGCCAACCACCAGGCCATCACGATGGTCCAGGATAGTGCTGTGGCCAGGGCTGACTGCCAGGAGCTTGGTGGTAAATTTGAAGCCAAGATCCAGGAAAATGCTCAGAGAGTGGGCCAGCTGCGAAAGGATGTGGAGGACTGATGGCATGCTCGGCGCTCTGCCCTGTACACTCCCTCTCTGAGTTCCAGGCCAATGTGGACACCAAATTGAAGAGGCCAAACCCAGGAGGCCCCAAGGACTAATGGCAGCTGCGTGGTGGTGACGGCAGGGGCTGGGGCAAGGTCTGAACTGGAGAGCCTGAAGGCCAGGCTGGGCCAACTGCAGAGGAACCTCTGGGTGCTGCATGTGGCCTCGGCCTACAGGGAGGAGGAATTGCAAAACACCCCTCAGGGATATGAGGGCTACCCTGACCCAGCACATGGATGAGATGAAGGAGCTGTGCTCCGAATTGGACGAGACCTTCCATCAGATCAGCAAAATGGAGCCAGAGATGGAGGTGAACCACAGGGTGCTCTGTGAGCTGTGTGTGGTCCTGATGAAGCCTCTAATTATGGAGGCGAACAAGGTGGAGGTGGAGTAGCAGCTCCTGGAACTCAGCCTCACCCTGCAGCACCTGTGGGGCGACCACACCGACCTCATCAAGTACGTCAAGGAGGCAGCTGCCACAAGCTCTACTTTCACTTGGAGGCCATCCGGGAGTGCCACAGGGACACCATGCACCTTGAAGGAGACCCAGGGGAGCCTGGATGGCGGCGCAGCTGCACAGCTCCTAGGCTGCCCTGATGGAGGCCTGCTGGCCTCCCTCTCTGGGGAGGAGGTGATGGAGGAGAGGTAGGAGGAGGCGCACGGCCAGCTTCCCCTGCCTGTGAGCAGATCTGCCTGGCCCTGAAGGAGGAGGTGCTCGGTTGGGACTCGCTGGCTACCAGGGTGGCGGCCCTAGAGCAGGCCACGAGTGGGCCGTGGCATAGAGCCCCCATGGCCGGCAGAGCACCTGGAGCTGGCGACCACTTGGGCCCAGAAGAAGTGGTGTGAAGCCCTGGCCGGGCTGGCTCAGGAGCTCCAGCTCCTGAGATCTGACTTCAGCGGCTCGGGTGGTGCTGCAAGGCTGCCCAGCCACCTCTCTCACCTGCCTCGGGGCCTCCATGATCCGCCTCCAAGTGCAGCTTGGACAGCACCAGCGGCTCCTCCTTGGAAACTTCCAAGGGCTGGTGACAGCAGTGTCAGCCTAAATCTGGGGAAGCTGGAAGCCATGCCCAGCAGGAAAGGGAAGCAGAAGCAGAAAGGCCCGGAAGTTCCCCGGAAGAGGGACAGGAAAGAAGCTGAGCCTTTGGCAGACACACATATCAAAGGGCCAGTGCCAGATGCCTTGAACACTGAGCTCTGGCAGTCAGGCTCCCCTGTGGCCTTCTATGCCAGTTTTTCAGAAAGGACGGCTGCCCTGCAGACACTGAAGTTCAACACTAGCTACATCGACACTGACAGCAGCAACTTCCCTGAACATGGCTACTACCAAGCCGGCATTTGGTGTCTCATTTGCAGTGAGCACTGAATTTGGCCCAGGGCCAGGAACCAGGCACCTGGTGTTTGGAGGGCTCCATCAGGGACCCTGATCTGTACCACCGAGCGGGAAGCACAGCAGCCGCCTTTGCTATGGCTGAGCTGCGAAAGGGTGAGAGAGTGTGGTTGGAGTTAACCCAAGCATTGGTAACAAACAGAAACCAGCGAGGCACTGCATTCAGGGGCTTCCTGATGTTCAAGACATGAACCCTGGGCCCAGCTCTGATTGGACATCACGGACTTGCCCAGCTCTCCTTGGTCTAGGGCTCTGGCCAAGGATGGTCTGCAGGTCATCTTGTTGGTCTATCTCTTCCCTGGAAAGCTTCAGCGAGAGAGTGTGGTGCACGTGGTCTCTGTCTAGCACACTGGGTTTGGCTATTTCTCAATGACAAGGAGGACTGGACTGCTTCTCTGGGTGGGACCTGGTTCCGAGCTTGATATGTCTTCTCAGACAGCATGGCCTGGACTCCAGCCCGTTGCCATACTGTGTATTCTACAGCTGCTTTGGTGGCGTGCTCCTCCTGTGGATGGAAGCTTCTCTACAGCACTTTTTTTTTTTTTTTTTGAGACGGAGTCTCGCTCTGTCACCCAGGCTGGAGTGCAGTGGCGCAGTCTCAGCTCACTGCAAGCTCCACCTCCCAGGTTCACGCCATTCTCCTGCCTCAGCCTCCCAAGTAGCTGGGACTACAGGTGCCTGCCACCACGCCCGGCCAATTTTTTGTATTTTTAGTAGAGACGGGGTTTCACCATATTAGCCAGGATGGTCTCGATCTCCTGACCTTGTGATCCGCCCACTCAGCCTCCCAAAGTGCTGGGATTACAGGCGTGAGCCACTGCGCCCTGCCTCTCTACAGCACTTTAACCCTTTCTCCTGCTTCCTATTCTCTTCTCCCTAATTGTTGGCTACAAAGTCATCTTTCCCAGAAGGAGTCTTTAAGATGGAGGTGACATTTGGACAGTATTGGAAAGCAGTCTCCAACCACTAGAGGACAGTGGAATAAAGCCAACCCGCTTGGTCTCTATCAGCCAGAAATGGAGAAGAAAACTTGGTTGAGTCAACAAGAGAAAGAAAATTAGCATCTTTCATTTCAGTTATTCCTTGTATTTATCTGTAATTTTAATTTCATATCTTTCTCTCCTTGCCATACACAGAGCAAAGGCCCAAACATGCCAAATGTGAACCAAAATGTGTATGGCCTTCACCATTTTTACTTCCTCCAGTATCTTTGGGCCATCTGAATTCTTGTTAGCATCTCTAACCAGGAGGCAGCTGAGGAAGGAGTGAAGGAGGACTGTAAAAATACCTCTCAATAATGACCAACCTTGGGGTAAAGTGATGCCCATAGATAGAGAGATAGATAAATAGATATAGATATATATGTGGTTAAGATGGAACATTTTGTGTTACATCAATTATATCAAAATTTAAAAATTAAACAAAGAAAATAATAATAAAAGGATTCCAAAGTGGGAGGGTGGTGGCAGCAGGTGTGGAAGGTTGTGTCACTTAGGAACAGGTGTGGAAGTGAGCTGGGTAGACTTCTGAGGAGAGAACAGTCCAGGCCCAGGGGAGGGTGATGCAAAGGCCCTGAGGCAGGGGAACAGGCCCTGAGAACCAGCAAGGATGCCAGGGATAGGAGATGAACGAGCAAGGACAGAGTCAAGAACAGCTGTGCAGGGCTCCCTAGGCCTCTGTGGTGGCTTTGGTTTTACTGAGAGGAAAGGGGTGCCTTTGAGGGGTGGTATGGTTTTGCTGTGCCCCCACTCAAATCTCATCTTCATTTGTAGCTTCCAATATTCTCACATGTTGTGGGAGGGACCCAGTGAGAGATAATTGAATCATGGGGGCAGTTTCCCCAATATTGTTCACATGGTAGTGAATAAGTCTCATGAGATCTGATGGTTTTATAAGGGGAAACCCCTTTCACTTGATTTTTCATTCTGTCTTGCCTGCTGCCATGTGGGATGTGCCTTTTGCCTTTCATGATGATTGTGAAGCCTCCCCAGCCATGTGGAACAGTGAGTCCATTAAACCTCTTTTTCTTTACAAATTATCCAGTCTCAGGTATTTCTTTATCAGCAGCATGAAAACTAATTAATACAGTAAATTGGTACTGGGAGTGGGGCAGTGCTGTAAAGATCCCCAAAAATGTGGAAATGACTTTGGAACTGGGTAACAGGCAGAGGTTGGAACAGTTTGGAGGGCTCAGAAAAGACAGGACAATGTGGGAAAGTTCGAAACTCCCTCAAGACTTGTCTAATGGCTTTTATCAAAATGCTGATGATGATATGGACAATGAAGTCCAGGCTGAGGTGGTCTCAAATGGAGATGAGTAACTTGTTGGGAATTGGATAAAGGTGATTCTTGCTATGTTTTAGCAAAGAGACTAGTGGCAGTTTGCCCCTGTCCTAGCGATTTGTGGAACTTTGAACTTGAGGGAGATGATTTAGGGTATCTGGCAGAAGAAATTTCTAAGCAGCAAAGCATTCAAGAGGTGACTTGCGTGCTGTTAAAGGCATTCAGTTTCAAAAGGAAAATGCGCATAAAAGTTCAAAAAATCTGATGATGGGATAGAAAAGAAAAATCCATTTTCTGGGGAGAAATTCAAGCTGGCTGCATAAATTTGCATAAGTAACAAGGATCCAAATGTTAATCGCCAAAACAATAGGGAAAATGTCTCCAGGGCATGTCAGAGACATTTGTAACAGCCCCTCCCATCACAGGCCCAGAGACCTAGGAGGAAAAAATGGCCTGGCTCACAAAAACACAAAATGATTTCCTGGGCCAGGCCCAGGGTCCCCCTGCTGTGTGCAGCCTAGGGACTTTGTACCCTATGTCCCAGCTGCTCTATCCATTGCTAAAAAGGGCCAAGGTATGGCTTGGGTTGTTGCTTCAGAAGGTGCAAGCCCCAAGCCTTGACAGCTTCCACGTGGTGTTGAGCCTACAGGTGCTCAGAAGTCAAGAATAGAGGTTTGGGAACCTCTTCCTAGATTTCAGAGGATGAATAGAAAGGCCTGGATGTCCAGGCAGAAGTTTGCCACAGGAGCGACACCCTCATGAAGAACCTCTGCCAGGGCAGTGTGGAAGGGAAATATGGGGTTGGAGCCCCCACACAAAGTCCCCACTGGGACACTGCCTAGTGGAGCTGTGAGAAGAGGGTCACTGTCCTTCAGATTCTGGAATGGTAGATCCATTGACTGCTTGCACTGTGTGCCTGGAAAAGCCACAGACACTCAATGTCAGTCCTTGAAAGCAGCCAGGAGAGGGGCTGAAACTTGCAAAGCCGTAGGGGCAGAGCTGCCCAAGACCATGGGAGCTCACCTTTTGCATCAGCATGACCTGGATGTGGGACATGGAGTCAAAAGAGCTAGATCATTTTGGAACTTTAGAATTTGACTGCCCCACTGGATTTTGGACTTGCATGGGGCCTGTAGCCCCCTTGTTTGGCCAATTTCTCCCATTTGCAACAGCTGTAATTACCCAACATCTGTACCTCCATTGTATCTAGGAAGTAACTAACTTGCTTTTGACTTTACAGGCTCATAGGCAGAAGGGACTTGCCTTGTCTCAGATGAGACTTTGGACTATGGAATTTTGAGTTAATGCTAAAATGAGTTAAGACTTTGGGGGACTGTTGAGAAGGCAGGATTGGTTTTGAAATGTGAGGATGTGAGATTTGCGAGGTTCCAAGGGCAGAATGATATTTTGGCTCTGTGTCCCTGCCCACTCTGATCTGGAAGGGGTAAGGAGGTGAAAGCATTGATAACCCAAAGTGACAGCCTCTTTTCTAGACGTGATCCTGCCTAAATATCTCATGCCTCACAAAAGAGGGCCCTGAACTCCCTGCTTCTCCAGAGCTTCACGCAGTCCTTGAAGCACTCTCTGGCTGTCTCTGCAAGCGGCTGAACAGCTCCTCCTGGTCTCTGTGGGGCTGCAGAGGCTCCAGGTCCCCACGGCTCAGGGTCTGTCATGCTCACCAGGTCCCACCAAGGGTGCCCCCCACCGTGGGTGGTGGAGGAGACCAGGTGTAGCTGCTCTTGCCCCTACCCCTCTCCTGACCCGCCAATCTTAATAGGAGGAAGCAGTAGGGATGAGTGGAGCCATGGAGGTTGTTCCCTCCTCCTAGGACCACTTTTCTTTTCCTCTTTCTTGGTCTGTTTCTGGAAACCCATCAAAACTACCTCCAATGCCAGCCCTGAGACCCTCCCCTCCCCTGCCCTGGGGCATCACCTCCTCTTCTGCCACAGCAGGATGGTGGGGTGTGCTGTCACCTTGCTTCCCTCAGCAGCTGTGTGAGCTCCCTGAGGACAGGGGACACCCCCTCTCCCTACCCCAAAACCTGTCCCAGGGGCTGCCCCATAGCGAGGGGGAGGGGACAAAACCTCTGCCTTCCAGGATGACCTGGCTTGGCAGGAGCTGAGGAGGTGTCTCCTCAGATTTGGGGCCTGGACAAGGGCTGTCACTCTTGTGTTTCCCTTTTGGCACTACCCACTGTGGCCCCAGGCACAGCTCAACCTAAAGCCATGGCCACCACCCTCAGTTCCTGAAGCCTCCTCGTCATCCTCCTCTGCTTCATTCTACTTGGCATCGGAGGAGAGTTCCACTGTAGAGGGAGGAGAAACTGGTACAGGCTTCCTGAGGGACAGGGTGACAGGGCTCACCAAGAGTCAAAAATATCCAAGTCTGAATGAAGAATATGTATTCATATGCGTTTGAAATGGCGGCAAAGACTCCCTGGAAATATAAGAAGAATCCAATCAAGTTTTGTCCCAGGCTGTGGCCAATGAGAGTGGACGCAGGCAGGGGCGGGAGAGCCTTTCACACATAATTTTCATGGTTTCGATCCTGAAACAAGTGAGAATATGGAGGTGAAGGAGTAAGGAAGAGTGGGGCTGGAGCCCCGGGGACGGTCACCGAGTATACTCGCCAGATCTGTTGTGGGCCATGAGGGTCTGGAAATGAGGAATCCGGGCGGGGGCGCGCGGGGCTGCTGCAGTGACGAGGCACTGGTTCTAGATTTTTACCTAGCTGTGTTGTCATAAGGATGATATTACAGGTGATTGCTGATTTCAACCACAGATGACTTTTGGGGAAAGTTGGCTCCTGAGGGTTTCAGTTTCCACCCAGCCACGTGTTCTCTGGGTTCTGTGCGCTCCTCCCAGGGCGCCCGCTGCACCCCAGCTCCGGACCCGTGTCCTACCCAGTGGAGACCGACGAGTGGGTGCCCTGCCGCCCACCGCAAGAGTTCTTTATATATTCAGGATACCAGTCCCTTACCAGATACATGATTTTCAAATATTTTCTCTCATTCTGCAAGTTTTTTTTCTTTCTTTCTAAATGGAATCCTTTTTGAAGCACAAAAGTTTTATATTTGCATGAAATGAAATTAAACTACCTTTTATTTTGCCATCTGTGCTATTGGCATACAGTACTTAAGAAGCCTTTGCCAAATCCAGGGTCACAAAAATTTATTGCTCTATTTTCTTGAGACTTTCATAGTTTCATGTCTTACATGGGCATCTGCCATTCATCTAGAGCTAGTTTTTGTGCGTGCTGTAAGGAAGGGGCCCGCCTCATTCTTCTGCATGTGGCATCCAGTTGTCCCAGCACCATTCACTGTAGTGCAGGATGCACCTCCCCCACCTCCTGTCCCTCCTCCTGCACTTGGGGTCAGAAGTGCGTCCTGCTGAACGGTTCTCCCAGGGTTTCCACCAATGAAATCCCCTCATGTGAATCCGCATTGGGCAGATCCCAGCTGGCAGATCCCAGCAAGACATATGTTTTTAAGATAATTTTTAAAGCTGTTTAATTTTGGTTAAAAAAAGAACATAAAATTTTCTATCTTAACCAATTGTTTAGTGTACAATATGTTATTTGAAGCCTCTGAAAACCTGGTGCTTCTGTAATAAAATCTAGCCCCAGGCCAGGCGCAGTGGTTTACCTCTGTAATCTCAGCGCTTTGAGAGTCCGTGTCGGGCTGATCACTTGAGCCCAGGAGTCCAAAGCCAGCCTGGGCAACATGGTGAAACCCCGTCTCCACTAAAATACAAAACTTAACCGGGATTGGTGGCGCGCACCCCAGGGGTCCCAGCTACTTGGGAGACTGAAGCAGGAGAATCGTTCGAATTCGCGAGGCAGAGGTTGCAGTGAACCCAGATCGCGCCGCTGCACTCCAGCCTGGGCGGCAGAGCGAGACTGTCACGAAGACAAAAAAGACAAGAAAGAAAAACCAACCAAACAAACCAACCAACCTAGCCCAGGCTATAACCACGTCCACTCGGGATTTGGGATGCGGCCGCGGGGATGGGACTGGGCTTGGGTCTGCGCACAGGACGGGGAGGGGGGCACTCTGCAACGCAGGGAGAGGAAAGGCGGGTGTCGCAGGTCCGGGCGAGGACAGGGAGACCCTGTCGCGACTGAACACTTCTGTGCATTTTCTTCACCTTTCTGTGCATCAGTATCCACATTGGATTAACACAAAATGAAAAAATTGCGGTGATGATTACATGAGGGGGTCATGGAAAGAAGCCTTTGGCAGGACTGGTCCCGGGCAGGCAGCCAGCAAAGTCTGACTGGCTGACGCAGGGGGAAGTGCGCAAGCGCTGCAGTAGAAAGTGGGGTAGACGGCCGGGCGCGGTGGCTCACGCCTGTAATCCTAGCACTTTGGGAGTCCGAGGCGGGCAGATCACGAGGTCAGGAGATCGAGACCATCTTGGCTAACACGGTGAAACCCCGTCTCTACTAAAAATACAAAAAAAATTAGCCGGGCGAGGTGGCGGGCGCCTGTAGGGAGGCTGAGGCAGGAGAATAGCGTGAACCCTGGGGGGCGGAGCCTGCAGTGAGCCGAGATCCTGCCACTGCACTCCAGCCTGGGCGACAGCGAGACTCCGTCTCAAAAAAAAAAAAAAAGAAAGAAAAGAAAGTGGGGTAGACTTGGTTGAGTAACTTGGCTGAGAGACACCTGATTGGCTAGAGGCGCGGCAAAGGGGGCGTGTTTCCTCCGAGGGGCGGGGCAGAAGGCGTGCTAGACTTTGTGGCGTTTAGGGCTGCGTTCAGACAGCCTGCGAGCCGCCAGGTGATCCACGGGCTGGGCTCCGCTTCTGCTGTCCCCTACGATCCAGCTCCCCAATGGCAGCGGCCGCCAGCCCCGCGTTCCTTCTACGCCTCCCGCTTCTGCTCCTGCTGTCCGGCTGGTGCCGGACGGGGCTGGCCCGTGAGTTCAGGGATGGAGCCTAAGCGGCGCGGAGGCCCACCGTGGGGGGCTGTGGACTGCGGGCTTCAGAAGAGGGGAGGCTTCTGGAAGGACCCGTGCGATCTCCCCGGACTGCGCCCCCGCTCAGTTTCCCTCCGCGTCTCCTTCCCGCCGGATCCGCTCCCGGAGACTACTTACCCTCCGAGGGGAGGAGCCGGTCAGAGAGGAGGCTGGAAAGGAACCCCTGGAGAGTGGAGGGGCCAGAGGGCTGCAGAGGGCGACGTGGAGCGGGGATCCCTAGTGCAGCCCGGCAGTCCCACCCGCCCTCGGGAAGGAGAAACCAGAGCCCCCGGAACCCGAGCTGGGGTCAGGACAGGGGTGAAGTGGGGTTCCACAGGGACACAATCACAGAAACTCCCACCAGCCACCAGCCTGCTCTGTTCTCACCCGCTCTCCACCACACAAACCCTCCAGTACCCCCAGGGCTGCGTGCCCTTTAATTTTTCCCTGCACTTTCCTGTAGACACTCACCTGCACCCAGGGGCTCAGAAGACACCCCCGACCCCGGAGGCCCGAGAGCATCGGCGGGCAGCGTGACACCCACTCCGCGGTCTCCACTGGGCAGGACCTGGGTCCGGAGCTCGGGCGGAGCGGGCATCCTGGGAGGAACGCGCAGAACCCGGAGAGGCTCAGCAGGGTCGAAACTGAAACCCCATGTGCGAACTGTCTCCGAAAGTCATCTGTGGTTGAAATCAGAAATCACCTATAATATCCCCCTTGTGACAACACCGTTGGGTAAATATCTAGAACCAGTGCCTCGTCACTGCAGCAGACCCGCACGCTGCTGCCCGGGTTCCCCTCCCCGGACCCTAGTGGCCCCCAACAGATCAGGCAAGCCCACCATGAGACCGTACCTGGGACTCTCGGCCCCACTCTTCCTTACTACTTCGTCTCCACATTTTCACCTGTTTCAGAATCAAAACCGTGAAAAGTCATGTGTGAAAGTCTCCCCCACCCCTGCCTGCGTCCACTCTCATTGGCCACACGCCAGGGAGGAAAGTTTATTTGATTCTTCTCATCTTTCCAGGGAGTCTTTATGCCGTTTCAAACAAATATAAATACGTATTCTTCATTCAGACTTGGGTATTTTTGACTCTTGATGAACCCTGTCACCCTGTCCTTCAGGAAGCCTGTACCAGTTTCCCCTCCCTCTACAGCAGATGTTTCACCATCCTCTGCCCAAGCTGGGTCTTCAATCACAGACAAGAGTGTCGCCAGCATTGCCATCCGTGACATGAGACGCTTTAAAGGTGCATTACTTTGCACAGCAATTCTGTGTCTGGAAATCTATTTTACACAATGAAATTGTGATTCATGCAAGCACAGTTTCTGCAGCATTTCGTTTCTCTAAAAGTCACTGGAGACCGTCTGGATCTTCAGACACAGACACTGGTTACTTTTGTTGTGATGCAGTCATTCTATGTAATGTGCAAAGATAAAAAGGAAAAAATCTGTATGTGCGGGTATTGGAAGGTCTTCAAAGTGTGTTATTTTGAGATAGAATCTGCATTCAGCAGAGTGCCTATGGGCTTATATTTGTTTTAAAAGCCAGAATTGATACAGAAACACATATCTACTGTTAATAAAGAAAACAGTATTTCCATAACTTATTGCCAGTCTGTTTATCCATTTTAGGAAAAATCAATATACTTGAAAAGCCATGGTGGCAGCAATTGGTCATCACCGGCCAAGATTCTACACTGCCCTACAGATGATCCCAACTGAGGTTGCCAGAGGAACAGGATGTGGAATGCAGTCACGTTTCAGAGAGGAACCTAAAGTCTGACTGGACCAGGAGTCTTGCCCTGACCTCTGTCTCTTCACCCAACCCCCACCTGGTCAGGCAGTGACCCTGGAGGGGCTGGGATGATGTTGGGAGGGCAGTGAAATGGGGAGCCAATGGTGGGAGCATGGTGAACATGGAGAGCTCAGACCCCACACCATCTGGGGAGGAGCTCATGTGATGCTGGGAGCACTGGGAAGGCAGGGAGCTTGGACACGGCGCTCACTGCTCCTCCCATCTGGGACAGGATTGGGGTGGGTGATGAGAAAGCTTTCCCAAGTAGCACAGTTCCCAATCCTGGCAGAATGACTCGCCCCAATTGCACTCACAGCCGAGACCCACTCAGCCCCTGGACCAGTCTAACACAGGGCATGGTAAATTCAGGAGTGTGAATACTACTGAGGCATCTGCCAGGGCATAGGAAACAGTAACAAGAGGACGGCTCAGCTAGTGGTTCAAACTACCTTGCCCCACACTCTCCAATATTGAGTGGGGAGGAAGCCTTGAGCCCAGGAGGTTGAGGATTCAGTGAATTATGATCGTGCCACTGCACTCCAGACTGATGACAGAGTAAGAGTCTGTCACACACATGCTCACACACACAAATTAAATTGTGTGAGCAGTTGTCACACAGGGAACTCTGGATGCGCTCACTGTGGACCCAGGTCTCAGGGAGCAGGAGGGTGTTCTGTATTGTGGGAACATAAGGGACACACATGGGAGGGGGCATTTGTACCTGGCTTTGAAGGGTGGCTGGCCCTTTGCCCAGGAGGAACAGGCCAGCAGAATGCCCTGACAGTGGGGAACCACCAGGAACTTTCACTTGAACCTGCTCTGCGGAGCCCCCTGTGCCATCCGTGGACCTGGGCCCGGGCGGCTGCTGAACTGGGAGCTCAGGGCCAGTCTCTCTGAGGAGCTTTCTAAATCAGCGAGTGTGTCACAGGTTGAGATTTT
>NW_026652303.1:3617998-3634947 GCF_009828535.3 Hylobates moloch | reverse complement strand
GCAAGGACAGGGTTCCTTGTAGAATCTGCTCATTTCATCTGTGTGCATAGCATTTGTCATTTTCCACATGTGGACATCCATGCCCAGAAAGCTGAAGAACCTTGCACAGGAATATTCAGCCACCATATCAGCTGACTTCCATGTCTGAATGCATGATCTCTAGATCCCAGCCATTGCAACAACTTTTGGGCCACTTCTATGCCCATCCTGGGCAGGCCTGAGTCTAGTGGCCAGATGCCTGCAGCAGGGGTGAGGCAGGAGGGCCCAGGTGTGCACAAAAGCCCCTCCTCCTGTCACCTGGCTGTCCTGCTTGGGGCTCTCCTGCCAGCCTCCTTCTGCCTTCCTCCTGTTCCCCCAGTCACTGGCCCAGGTCACCCAGCCTCAGGAGTGGTGCTGCCAGGGCCTTCCCAGTGGCCTCCTCCCAGGACTAACCTGGGCTCCTGCCCCTAGCCCTGTACGTGGGAGGCTTTTCTCACACACAGATCCTCGGACCCACCAAGCTATTCCCCTCCCAAATCTGAGAACTGCCCAGTTGTCCTCCAGACCACCTTTCATGTGGCCCCTCCTGGACAGAGGCTCTAGTGCATCAGGACAGAAGCTTTTGTCTCCTGTGTCCCTTTTCAGTCACAGAGATGGCTGCCATCCCATGTCCCTGTCCTGAAGCATACTCAGGCCCTGGGCTTGGTCCAGGCCTCCTCCCCTTTCCCACAGCCTCAGGACCCTGGGGACTGATGGTCACCAGGTGAAGGTATCCCTACATGAAGACTGTGGAGTGGGAGATCTGTGCCTATTTTTCTCATTCAATGGGCGACAGGCTGAGTGGCTGGGGGCAGAGTGGGATTCAGGGGCTCTGCACAGTCCTCACCCCAGGCTAAGCCCTCCCTTGTGGCCAAGGGCCACTGGGCCCCCCACTTCCCTCTGGCTTCTGCCCACAGATCTAGATGGTTTCATGGTGACTGAGACGAGGATGCACTCGGGTTGCCCCTTTGAGGATGGCTGCAGGGACCATCCAGGGACTGAGCAGAGGTGCGGATACAGCCTTGGATTTGGGTGGTGTTAGACACAGAAGGGTGTGTGGCAAAGTGAGCCCCACGCATGTATAGACCCCTCCTTCGGCTTCTGCTCTCCAGGGAAACACAATTGATCACGTGATGATTGATTACGGTAGCCCTCTAGGGCTTTCTTCTTTTTTTCCAGAAGTCATGAAGGGATATAGAATATACTCAAAGACCACCTCATGCTTTTAGTGGAGAGGCAAAGAAGGTCCGCTCCGGACTGGGGAAGCGGCTGCGCCCTGGACGGAGAGGGGCGGGGACTCCGCGACTGCAGGCGGAGGGAGGGCGGGTGTCGCTGACGCAGGCGGTGACAGGGAGACACCGCCGCCACTGAGTATTCCTGGGGAAGTTTCTTCACCTTCCTGTGCATCAGTGTTTACATTGGGGTAATGATAAATGCTGTGTTGAAAAATTATGTGATGGGGCCATGGAAGGAATCGCGTCCTGGCCCGCTCGGGGCCCGCGCACTCTGCCACCAAGCCGCGGGGCGGGTTGGAGGGGAAAGTTTCGTCAGCCAGGCCGCTGTCAGAGGACGCCCGGGGCGTCAGGGGGTGGAGCATTCCTAGGATCCCGCCCAGTGCGTACTACGCAATATACATAGCCCGCGTGGAAGCCCTGAAGCGATTCATCAGCCGGTCTCTACGTCCACCGCGCCTCCTGTGCCCGGAGCTCCAGGTCTACAATGGCAGCGGCCGCCAGCCCCGCGTTCCTTCTGTGCCTCCCGCTTCTGCACCTGCTGTCTGGCTGGTCCCGGGCAGGGCGGGCTGGTGAGTTCAGGGATGTAGCCTAAGCGGGGCGGGGGCCAAACCTGGGAGGCTGTGGACTGCAGCGGGTTTCAGAGGAGGGGAGGCTTCTGGAAGTACCGGCGCGATCTCCCCGAACATCGCGGTCTCCCCGAACATCGCGGTCCCCCCGAACATCGCTGTCTCCCCGAACATCGCGATCTCCCCGAACATCGTGATCTCCCCAAACATGCCCAGCTGAAGGCTCTCAGTTCCCCTCCGTGGCTCCTTTCCGCCGGGTCCGCTTCCTGCGGCCGCTGCTAGCCCCGCAGTCCAGGGGGAGTGTCAAAGAAGGCTGAAAAGGAATTGCAGGAGGGTGGAGGGGCCAAAGGGCTACAGAAGGCAAGGTGGGGCGGGGATCCCTGGTGCAGACCCGCAGCCCCACTCGCCCTAGGGAAGGAGAAACCAGATCCCCGAACCCTAGCTGGGGTCAGGACAGGGGTGAAGGGGAGTTCCACAGGGACGCGATCACAGACTCCCCCATCAGACACAGCCCTGCTCTGCTCTGACCTGCTCTTCACCACACAAACCTTCCAGCACCCCCAGAGCTCCCTGCCCTGGAACTTCCCCCTACACTTTGCTGCAGACACTCACCTGCACCCAGAGGCTCAGCAGACACTTCCTACCCCTTCCCTCACCATTCACTTTCACCACCCAGGTCGCATCCTTTCACTCCCCATCTCAGCTTACCCCTGTCACCACACAGGCCTCCCTCACCTCCCCATCCATGAAGGAGCCCTTAGCACCTCCCCCACCAACTAGCATTTTCTTCCCTTTTGCCTGAGGACACACCCCAGCAAACACACCCCAGACTTTCCACAGAACTTAGTGCAGGGGGGATGGGAAATCCCATTTCCCTCAGGATGACCCTGGGAGCGCCCATGTGTAGAGGCGCCCACTTCTGCCCTTGGGTCCCAGACCTGCCTGTTCTTCCTACTGGGGAGATAGGGTGTTTGTTTGTTTTTTTTTTTTGTTTTTTTTTTTTGAGACGGAGTCTCGCTCTGTCACCCAGGCTGGAGTGCGGTGGCGCGATCTCGGCTCACTGCAAGCTCCGCCTCCCGGGTTCACGCCATTCTCCTGCCTCAGCCTCTCCAAGTAGCTGGGACTACAGGCGCCCGCCACCAGGCCCGGCTAATTTTTTGTATGTTTAGTAGAGACGGGGTTTCACCGTGTTAGCCAGGATGGTCTCGATCTCCTGACCTCGTGATCCGCCCGCCTCGGCCTCCCAAAGTGCTGGGATTACAAGCGTGAGCCACCGCGCCCGGCCGAGATAGGGTTATATAGAATAGTCGCTACGCAGACAGGAGTCAGCAAGCCCTTTCTAGAAAGAAAAGGCTGAAGGCACTTTGGTCCTTGCTGGCCATGAGTTCTCTGTGTATCAAGTCCTGTCCCTTTGCAGAGCAACAGCAGGCAATGGCAACCTGCAAATAAAAGGGAGACCAGATGTGGACACTGTCCTAGGTTGCTGACCCCAGATGAGGGCACATGCTGTGTCCTGGCAATTGCTGCCCCATCCCTTTGGGTGTCATCTCCAAATGGTGTAAGTTGAAGAGTCACAAGTGTGTCCTACCCTGCCTGCGGCTTCTGGGTGGTGTGGATGTGATGGATGTGAATGGAAGTTCTATGGTTCTGGGCCTACTGCCCCCCTCCTTTGCTGCTGGGTGGCAGCATTTGTCCCTCAGGGTGATCAGGGACCCTCCCTAAAGCCTCAGGTGTGAGCTGAGGGTGAGGCGGTGCAGCCATGTGTTGTCCTGGGGATCGGGGCCAACTGCTTGTGCAGCTTCTTGGTTCCCTGTGGCCCTGCTCCTGCCCATCTCAGGAGACCCACCTGCGTCTTCTCACTGTGGGGCCTATCTTCCTAATGACCTAAAGGGTGAGGAGCACGCCCTGTGATGGGCAGCTCGGAGGCCCTCCCATAGCCGGAGGCCCATCTCCACCAGGGCCCAGGACCACAACAGGAGCCACTTTTAAACGAGGGGATTTTGCTGCTGTGAGTGGCACAGCCTTGCTTCTGAGCACTAGGGGACCCTATTGTGATTCTGTGGTTGGCAATTGCCATGAAATCCACATAGCACCTTTTCCAACCACACATGCCTCTGGGATCTTAGGGAGTCCAGGGTCAAATAGCCATATTGGTAGGTCCAGCGTCACCCCTCATCACAGAGTGTGTATGGCTGCATCCCAGCTACAAGAGCAGAGTTGAGTAGTGACAGGGGAGGTCATACGACCAGCACAACCTATAATAGTTACTACATTAACTACAAACACTATCCATTCCTGGTACGAATCCAGGAAATGTGAAATTACCATCGAATGGGTCTATGAACCCAGCACATCCCTCTAAGCTGGACCTGACACAGGTGTTTACTTTGCCCTAAATGCACCTCATGAGTAATAGGGGAGCAAGTTAATTATTCAGGTCCCTGGGAGGAGGTTGGACCACACACTGTGTCCACTAGGAGTGTCTGGGTATTTGTTGTTTCATGGCATACTGTTACCAGAGTGAATGCCCATCTGGCTCTGTGGGGGAGGCTGAAGGAGTCATTGCAGTTGCTGTGGGGTTGAAGGGGCCCACCAGGGCCTCTGGGCTCTCCTTCTAGCAATGGACTCTGGGTCTGAGATGTGGCTTAGTTCTCAAAGCTGGGCAAAGGAGCTCAGTTATTTGCTAGGGTGACTCCTTTCAGTCTCCAGGTCATCCATCCTTGCATTTTGTCTTTGTTTGTTGTAATTATTTAAATCTAGCAGTATCCGGGTTGAGTTTCCATTTCTTTTGGATCCTTGACCCCTTTGTTCTATGAGCCATGGGCATACCTTTTTATGGCTGAGGTCCCCCACTGGCATTGTGACTTCTGTAATTATTTACATCATTGCACCCTCCTTCCTGCTGAAAATTGACAGCCTGCAGTTGAGATCTCTTATTTCAGGATTTTCCATCCCCATTACTACTGGGAGCCCATTTCAGGAACAGCATTTCCTACCCCCAACCCTGGCCTTCAGCAACAGGCATCCCTGGGCTTCTTGACAGACTGCTGCCTTCTCCTGGGGCCTTCTTTATATGCTGGGTATACAAGAGTCTTGCAGGCATCCCATGAGCACAAAGGATGGACATTGTTTTGGATTATCATACTGCAGCCACTCTGGCATGGGCCCTTCTCTGAGCCTTTTGATTCTTTCCCCTTCACCCTGATATAGAAGTTCTGGGTTTCCAACTTCTTTCCCTGTGAACCATCCCTTTCCAAGGTTCCAGGAATGCATGCTCATAGCAGATGGGAATCTTCACCAGGGCTTTGTGAACATGTTAAATCATGTGACCCATGACAATAATCACTTGCTTATCTAAACTGAATTCTGCCCTCACCCCACCCACTGTGCTGGAGCACCCCAGGGCAGCTCCCACACCCTCTCCCACCTCCTGCAGTCCACATGGGCTACTGCTGAGGGTCCTCCTCATCCAGGCCTTTTCCTGCCACAACAGGCCTGGCACCTCCATGACGAGGTCATATGCTGACCGATGTGGGCACAGGGCAGGTGGGACATGTCTGGAGGGGACATGTGGTTTCATGGCTGCAGGAACCTTCCCCTCCATGTACTCAAGCAAGGGAGACGCTCTAGTCATTAACTAGTTTTCATGACAGTCCTGGCTGGGGCACATCTTGCTCTGCCAGCCGAGCCCCTCAGAGGCCTTCACTTGCAGTTACCATAAGGGGGAGGAGGGGATTCAGGTTCCACTTCCCCTCTCACCAACCCCCTCCTGTGTTTTTCTTCCACAGACACACACTGTCTTTGCTATGACTTCATCATCACTCCTAAGTTCAGACCTGAACCACAATGGTGTCAAGTTCAAGGCCTGGTGGATGAAAGGCCTTTTCTTCACTATGACTGTGTTAACCACAAGGCCAAAGCCTTTGCTTCTCTGGGGAAGAAAGTCAATGTCACAAAAACCTGGGAAGAACAGACTGAAACCTTAAGAGATGTGGTGGATTTCCTTAAAGGGCAACTGCTTGACATTCAAGTGGAGAATTTAATACCCACTGGTAAGTTTAAAATGGCCCAGGGAGCAGACAAGTCATAACTTAGAGTCATTTATTGACTTCATATAAAAAAATCAGAAGTTTATGTCACCCAAGAGGTTGAGGAGCATGGGCAGGATGCAGCAGAGACAGCAAGTCCAGGAGCCAGGAAAGGAAGCAGGGTGGGGCTCAGGATTTATCAAGATCAGAGCTGATCTCTTTCCAATGGGGCAGAGCCCCTCACCCTGCAGGCCAGGATGTCTTGTGAGCATGAAGCCCATGGACACGGCAGAGGATCTTGGCAGTTCCTCTCCAATGGACACAAGTTCCTCCTCTTTGACTCAAACAACAGAAAGTGGACAGTGCTTCATCCTGGGGCCAAGAAGATCACAGAGAAGTGGCAGAAGAACAGGGAGGTGACTGTGTTCTTCCAGAAGGTTTCAATGGGGGATTGTAAGATGTGGCTTGAAGAATTTTTGATGTACTGGGAACAAATGCTGGATCCAACAAGTAAGTGAGAGGGGGAAAAAAGGAAGCTGTCTTGAGTTCAGATCTTATCAGCCTGTTGTGTGAGTGTGTGTGTGTGTGTGTGAGTGTTTGCGTATGAACATGACCCCCTCATGGGGCGCTCCTCCTGGGGGTGCTGGCGTGCCTGTACTCTCTCATCCTCCTCTACCTTCTTCCTCCTGACTCCTCTTCCTCACTGCACCTGCTTCTGCTCCACCCACTGTGCATTTCTCACCAGCCTCGAATCTGTGGGTGTCATAGTGTTTCCATATCTTTTTCATTAGTGTTCCTTCCTCCTAGAATCACCTTTTCTTTCCTCTCCCCTCGTCTGTTTCTGTAAATCCATCAAAATCACCTCCAATGCCAGGGCCTAAGACCCTCCCCTCTCTGGCCCTGGGACATCACCTCCTCTTTCTCCACAGCAGGAGGGTGGACTGTGCTGTCACCTTGCTTCCCTCAGCAGCTGTGTGAGCTCCCTGAGGACAGGGGACACCCCCTCTCCCTTCCTACCCCAGGACCTGTCCCGGAGGTTGCCCCACAGCAGAGGGGGACAAAAGGTCTGCCTTCCAGGATGACCTGGGGTGGCAGGAGCTAAGGAGGCATCCCCTAAGATTTGGGGCCTGGACCAGGGTTGTCATTCCTGTGTTTCCATTTCAGAACCACCCTCTCTGACCCCAGGCACAACCGAACCCAAAGCCATGGCCACCACTCTCAGTCCCTGGGGCCTTCTCATCATCTTCCTCTGCTTCATTCTAGCTGGCAGATGAGGAGAGTTGTTTAGAGTGACAGGTACTGTGGGCAATATTGGGAGGGGAGCAAGGGGCAGATGGGTGAGATGGGAGGATGTGGAAGGAGAATTCCCAGAGTCCCAGAGGCCGGGAACTTCTCATCCTGACATGAGACAGATGAATGAGACGTGGTGTCACCTGTTAGCAATGACCTGGGCAGCTCAACCTTGAGTTCTGATGGATTCTAACTGTCAGAGGCCAAAGGCAAAGGGAGGGACCCATACCAAGGCTCAAGGCCTGTTGAGCTTGAGAGGGCTTAACCAATTCAGTCCTGTTTCAGAGCAGGTTCCTATTCGGGAAGGGTAGTGGTGTGTGGCCTGCAGGCAGCAGGAACACAGGAATGGGCAATCTGCACAGTAGGAGAGGAGCAGCATGGCTGCTTCACCTAGGATGTCAAGGGAAAGAGCGTCCCTGGAGAATGCTAAGAAGAGAGTGATCTGGGAGAATCCCAGGAGGAGGGGGCTGTGAGGGCCTTGGCCCACCCAATTCCAAAGGCTGCATTCCCAGAGAAAGCAGCTCGGGTCCCAGCAGTTAAATTGGAAGGTGAAGATTAGAGTGTGTCCAGACTGAGGTTCAGGAAAAGGCCAGGCCCCTTGGACCCATGGGAGTCCTTGCCGGGCGCTGGGGCGATGCCCCTGCCATTCTGCCTCCTTCACACTCCAGATCCTGAGCCAGCTGATGGCCCTGCCTGGAGCAGAGTGGACTCAGGCAGGGGAGCTGAGCTGCTGCTGGAGTTCCATGCTCACCACTGAGCTTGGCCAGGAATGAATGGGGCGGGGCAGGGGCAGTCCCATTCAGAGCTGTGGGTGCAGCTCCCAGGGTGAGGAGAGGCTGAGAGCAAAGGGGAAAGAAGGAGGTTTGCCTACAAGCCCACCCAAGGCCAGGGAACATGGATAGAAAGACCTCTCTTTGGACAGGGCTCCCCCAAGTCCTCTAGACCCTTCTATGAGAAGGGGGAGCAGGCCCTCAGTGAGGGTGCAGACCCCTCATTACCAGCCTCAGTTGTAAGCCCCTATGGGCTGTAACAGGACCTGGCCTGGCTCTGTGGTGTGGTGAAGGAGGGAGGAGCCTGGGACAGGCTACAGAGCCAAGAGTAAGGTTGGAGGGAAAAACCTGTTCCTTATTTGTGGGAGAGGTTCTGAAATGGGGAGGGCCTGGGAGGGATCACCCAGGAGAACAGACCCAGGTTTTTCTCAGCCACTTAAACCAATGCTTCATCTTTTCTCAAGGTGGAAGATGATATCAAGAAGCCCTTGTTAGCCTGGTCTGGTTCCTGCTCTCCCTTCAGGGAGGCCGCCTGTCTACTCACCACTGTGCCTTTCTGGAAAGCAGGAGTTAAAGCCTTAGCAAGCCCACAGGCCCCAGCAGGTGATGAGGGCATTGTAGACTCAACATCTCATGCCACTCATTACCTTTGCTCATGGTCCCAGCAGCCATTTTTCTTAACACCTTCTGCCACTTTCTCTCGGTGCGAATGAATGGAATTCCTGCACACATTTTAACTGAACAAGAAATCCCAGCAAAAGGCATTTTCTTCCTACTTCTTTGATTGTGGAAAAGCAGACACTTGTCTGAAACATGATCTTATTCTTCCAAACGGTATCGCTAGTAAAATAGCATGCAGGACTTCAGACCTCAGGGATCCTTTCGATGCACTGACTAGGAATTGTGATAATCCTTTTTATTTTTATGGCTTTTTACAGTTTCTCATTCTGTCAACCATATTGAAGTCAAGTGGCATAATCATCACTGACTGTAATCTCCAGCTCCTGGGTTCAAGTGATCCTCTAGACTCAGCCTCTAGAATAGCTGGGACTACAGGTGCATGCCACCAGGCCTGGCAAATTGTTTTATTTTTAGGTAGAGATAGGGTCTTCCTATGTTGCCCAGGATGGTTTTCTTTTTTTTTTTTTTTTTTTTTTTTTTTTTTTTTTTTTGAGACGGAGTCTTGCTCGGTCGCCCAGGCTGGAGTGCAGTGGCGCAATCTCGGCTCACTGCAAGCTCCGCCTCCCGGGTTCACGCCATTCTCCTGCCTCAGCCTCTCCGAGTAGCTGGGACTACAGGCGCCTGCCACCACGCCCGGCTAATTTTTTGTATTTTTAGTAGAGACGGGGTTTCACCCTGGTCTCGATCTCCTGACCTCGTGATCCGCCCGCCTCGGCCTCCCAAAGTGCTGGGATTACAAGCGTGAGCCACCGCGCCCGGCCACCCAGGATGGTTTTCAAATCTTGGTCTCGAGAAATCCTACCACCTTGGCCTCCCAATGCTCTGGGATTACAGACATGAACCACAGTGCCTGTTGTAGAAATCTTTAATTATTTAATATGAAAATATTACATTCATGATTATTCATTTGGGTTCATGCACTATGAACCCAAACCCAGCTCAAAGAGATAAAATCTAGTCATTTAAGAGAATCATAAGTTGTATGATGATAATTGTATAAAAATTTGTATGATGATAATTGTATAATAATTATACATGAAAGTGTCAAAACCCTAAAATTAAACACTGTATAATGGAATTATAGATGAGTTTCATCTTGTTCTTTATACCCTCACTTTTTTTTCCATTTTCAAGTGACATTTTTGTTTATCCTCAGGAAATCCTTGCTGTCAGCCTTCTCCTTCAGCACCCACCACCTCGTTTTCCACTGTCCTCCTCAGCCCTTCCTCTGGTCTGGGACTGTGGCTTCCTTGGCACCGAAGGCCCAAGAATTGCATTCAGCCTCGGGAGAGAGGAGGATGCAGGGCAGGTTGTGGAGGTGGTCTCCACATTGCAGAGGAACCTAACAGCTCGAGCACTCTATCTCAGACAGCTGCGTTTCTCCACCACGTTAGCTACAACCAAGCCAACCTTGCCCTTTTCCTCGCTTTTTTTCTAATACTTCCGAACTCGTACTTGAAAATTTATATTCTTCCTCCTAACATTTCTTTCTACTTCTTGTCTGCACAATATATCCTGATTTATTATGCCCAGAAAACACTGGACTCACCATGTCCGTGACAGCTACAAGGCCACAGCTACAAGTCTCCACTTGCTGAAGGGACACACAGGGCTTGGAGCCCTTCAAAAGCCCCTGCCCCAGAGAACTCTGTTTGGCCTGTCTGGGGACTCACTGGAAAAGCCCCATTCATTGGGTTTGTCATTGTTTGACCTGCTGAGGTCTCTTTCTAGGGAAAAGCCAGATCCTTAGAGCATTGGCTAAAAGCAATCATTACAACCGTACAACTCCACCGTTTGCATGTGGGGCAAACAAGAGGCTAGTGGGGGAAATTGAGAGAAAGATTTGGGGAATGAGATGTGCATAGGGGCTGGCACGTGCCCAGGAAGCACCTGAGAAGGCCACATCTCTGACCTTTGGCTGATCTGGAGGTTCTATGCAGGCAGGAAGTGGAGCTGCAGTGGTGACATCAGCTGCCTGCCTGAGTGTGGCAGGGGCAGGAGTGCACCACACACACAAAGCCCTCTGCCCTGGGGAGAGATTCGCTGGCTCAAGGCATTGATGCAAACCTCTGTCCAACCTCACCTTACTGAGCAGAGACTTCAGGGTCCACCTGTGACAGGGAGTACAGATGTTATAAGATCCATCCAGGAAAGTCACTAAACATGCAGCAGCAGCACACCTTGAAGAGTGGGGACATCTGATTCCCAGAGCTGTCACATTGTATTCTTGTAAACATTCAGTTTCATCTCAAAAAAATGCAAGACGTGCAAAGAACTAGGGAAGGATCCCCAGACACAAACAAGGAACCAGTCCCTGGAACTGTCCCCAAGGAAGCCCAGCCATTGGCCTTAGTGAGTTACTCAATGTCACTCTGAGGCGATGGCAGTCAAGGGGAGACTGTGTGGAGGAGGCTGTTCAGCTTCCTCATTTCCATGAAGACAGTACTCAGCAGAGGTGGTGCTAGAGACTGAATGTCTATGTGCACCTAAACATAGTGCCTAATGTGTACTAGGAGAGGGAGGCTTTGATAGGTTATTAGGGTATGGGAGAAAAGCCTTCAAGAATGGGGCTGGCTGGCCAAGTGTGGTGGCTTATGCCTGTAATCCCAGCACTTTGTGAGGCTGAGGGGGGTGGACCACTTGAGGTCAGGAGTTCGAGACCAGCCTGGCCAACATGGTGAAATCCCATTTCTGCTAAAAATACAAAAATTAGCTGTGCATAGTGGCAAGTGCCTGTAATCCCACCTACTCGGGAGGCTGAGACAGGATAATTGCTTGAACCTCGGAGACAGAGGTTGAAGTGAGCCAAGACTGCGTCATTGTACTCCAGCCTGGGCAACAAGAGCGAAACTTTGTCAAGAAAAGAAGGAAGGAAGGAAGGAGGGAAGGAATGAAGGAAGATAGGAAGAAAGGAAGAAAGGAAGGAAGTAAGGAAGGTAAGAAGGAAAGAGAAAGAAAGGGAAGGAAAGGAAGGAAGAAGGAAGGAAGGAAAAAGGAAAAAGGAATGAAGGGAAAGAAAGAAAAAAGAAAACATGGAAGTAAATCTTTGTGACTCTGAGTTTGGCTAAGGCTGCTAAAGTAGTGTATGCTAAGGCACTATTGACTAAAGAAAAGTAGTTTCATTCGACTTATTCTAAAGGTAAAACTTTGCTTCAAAAAGAATGTCATTTAGGAAGTGAAAAGACAACTTACAGCATGGAAAAAATATGTGCAAATTATATACCTGGTAAGGGACTGGTATCCCAAATATATACAGCACTCTTTACAACTCAATATTGTAAAGAGAAATAATGCAATATAAATATGTGGAAAGGTTTTGAATGATCATTTCTCCAGAGAAGTATACGTTGGTCACTAAGTCCATGATAAGAGGCTGAACATCAACAGCCATGAGGGAAAGATAAATCACACCCACAAGGGGATGCCACCTCGCACCTAGCAGGATGGCTGTCATCATAATCACAGTGAGGACATGGAGAGACTGGATCCTTCACGTCTGCCAGAGGCAGAGCACAGGGAGATGGGGTCGGGGTGGAGTGTGGATGAGGGTGTGGCCTGTGGCACTGTGATGGTGAATATTAGGTGTCCAGTGGCTTGGATAAGGGATGCCTAGATGGCTGGTAATGTACTCTTTCTGGGTGTGTCTGTCAGGGTGTTGCCAGAGGAGACTGACATTTGGGCTGGGGGACGGGGAGAGGAAGACTCCCATTAGTGTGCTTGGGCACCATACCATCGGCTGCCAGCTGGCCTAGAAGAGAGCAGGTGGGAGAGGGTGGGGTGACTCTGTTGGCGGAGCTCTCTGGCTTCTCTCTGCCTTCCCTGGGGGTTCTTGCTTCCTTCCTCCTTGGACATCAGACTGCAGGTTGTTTGGCCTTCCCTCCTCCTGACAGGTGACAGCCTCCACCTGGGATCAGTTATTTCAGATCATTACTCCTGGGAGCCATTTAGGGAACAGCATTTCCTACCCCCAACCCTGGCCTTCAGCAACAGGTATCCCTGAGCTTCTTGACAGTCTGCTGCCTTCTCCCAGGGCCTTCTTTATATGCTGGGTAAACAAGAGTCCTCCAGGCTTCCCATGAGCGTAGAGGATGGGCATTGTTCTGGATTTTCACTCAGAGCCCTCTGGCCTGGGCACTTCTCTGAGCCTGTGACCCCTTCCTCTACGCCCTGCCTTAGAAGTTCTAGATTTTCTACTTCTCGCCCTGTGAACCATCCCTTTTCCAAGGTTTCAGGAATGCATCTCATAGCAGATGGGCAGCATCGCCAGGGGCTTTGCCAACGTGTTAAATCCTGTGACTATGACAATAATCTCTTTGTTATACGAATTGGATTCTGTCCTCACCCCACCCACCGTGCTGGAGCATCCTAGGGCAGCCCCCACACCCTCTCCCACCTCCCGCAGTCCACAGGGGCTGCTGAGGAAGGTCCTCCTCATCCGGGCCTTTTCCTGCCACAGCAGGCCTGGCTGCTGACATGGCAAGGTCATGTGCTGACCCATGTGGGCAGAGCCCAGGTGGGAAATGTCTTGGGAGGGCACATGGTTTCATGGCTGCAGGGCCCTTCCTCACCTTGTACTCTAGCAAAGGAGACACTTTAGTCTTTAACTAGTTGACATGACAGTCTTGGCTGGGGCACATCTTGTTCTGCCAGCCCAGCCCCTCAGAGGTATTTACTTGCAGTCACCATAAGGGGGAGGAGGGGTCTCAGGATCCACTTCCTCCCACACCAACCCCCTCCTGTGTTTTCCTTCCACACACACACACACTGCCTTTGCTATGACTTCATCATCACTCCTAAGTTCAGACCTTTACCACAGTGGTGTGAAGTTCAAGATCAGGTGGGTAAAAGGCCTTTTCTTCACTATGACTGTGTTAGCCATAAGGCCAAAGCCTTTGCTTTTCCGGGGAAGAAACTCAATGTCACAAAAGCCTGGGAAGAACAGACTGAAACACTAAGAGAAGTGGTGGATTTCCTTGAAGAGTAACTGCCTGACATTCAAGTGGAGAATTGAATACCCAGCGGTAAGTTTAAAATGGCTCAGGACAGGAGAGAGCAGACACTATAATAGCTTAGAAGCCTTTAATGTGTTCGTGCAAAAAATAAATCAGGTAGGCATCCCAGCGTGTGTGTGCCTAATCTCAGCTGGTCCACCTGAGACAACCTGAACACCAACCCTAGTCTCCCATGCGGCCCCTTATCCACTCCGACAAGATGAAAGAAACAATCACGAACCAGGAAAAACTTGCCAAACTGCAGGCACAACTGTGCATTGGTGGGAAAGGACCTGCTCCGAGAAAGAAGAAGGTGGTTCATAGAACAGCCACAGCAGAAGATAAAAACTTTCAGTTCTCCTTGAAGAAGGTAAGGGTAAACAATATCTCTGGTATTGAAGAGGTGAATATGTTGACAAACCAAGGAACACTGATCTGCTTTAACAACCCTGAAGTTCAGACATCTCTGGCAGGGAACACTTTCACCATTACAGGCCATGCTAAGGCAAAGCAGCTGACAGAAATGCTACCCAGCATCTTAATCCAGCTTGGTGCAGACAGTCTGGCTAGTTTAAGGAGACTGGATGAAGCTCTGCCCAAACAATCTGTGGATAGAACAGCACCACTTGCAACTGGAGAGGATGATGATGATGAAGTTCCAGGTCTTATGGAGAATTTTGATGAGGCTTCCAAGAATGAGGCAAACTGAATTGAGTCAACTTCTGAAGATAAAACTTGAAGAAGTTACTAGGAACTGCTATTTTATATTATGACTGCTTTTTAAGAAATATATGTTTACGGATGTGATAAAATCTAGGTCTCTAATACTTTTGAGCCCAAGCCCCTTGGACACAGAGCTCTTTTCAGTTTTTGCATTTACACAATTTATTCTTTGCAGCTAATTAGGCCAAAGAAGCCTGAGAATAAAGTTTGAAACAAAGGTTAATAATGTTCTTGGCCTAGTTAAAAAATAAATTAATTAATTAAAAATAAACAAATCAGGTTTATATCACTTAAGAGGTCAAGGAGCAAGGGGGGCAGACAGGAAGGGAAGCAGGATGGGGCTCAGGGTTTGTCAAGATCAGAGCTGATCTCTTTCCAAAGGGGCAGAGCCTCTCACCCTGCGGGCCAGGATGTCTTGTGATCATGAAGCCCGTGGACACAGCAGAGGATCTTGGCAGTTCCTCTTCAATGGACAGCGGTTCCTCCTCTTTGACCCAACCAACAGAAAGTGGACAGCGCTTCATCCTGGAGCCAAGAAGATGAAAGAGAAGTGAGAGAAGAACAGGGATGTGACCATGTTCTTCCAGAAGGTTTCACTGGGAGACGGAAACTTGGCTTGAGGAATTCTTGATACACTGGGAAAAAATGCTGAAGAGAACAAGTAAGTGGGAAGAAAACAAAGGTAGCTGTCCTGAGTTCAGATATAATCAGTCCGGGGTGTGTGTGTGTGTGTGTCTGTGTGTGTGTGTGTGTGTTTGAGTGAGTGTGAACGGGACCCCCTCACGGGGGGCTCCTCCTGGGGGTGCCTGTGCTCTCCCATCCTCCTCTCCCTTCTCCCGCCTGACTCCTCTTCCTCATTGCACTTGCTTATGCTCCCCTCCTTGTGGATTTCTCACCAGCCTTGAAACTGCGGGTGTCACTGGGTTTTCAGACCTGGAAAAGTAATCCAGGTTCTCCTTCACCATTTAAACCCACATTTGTATCCTTTCTGAAGGCTGAAGATGAAACCAAAAAGCCCCTGTGAGCACGGTCTCGATCAAACTTGCCCTTCTGTCTGGCCACCTGCCCACCACCTACTGTGTATGTCCAGAGGCCTCCAGCAGATCATGATGACACCGTGGACCCAATAGCTCACTCACTGCCTTGATTCCTTTTGTCAACAATTTTACCACCGGTTATTCCTAACATCTTATGCTATTTTCTCTTGGTGCTACCTGATGGAATTTTTGCACTTGAAGTTCTGGCTGACTAAATATGTCAACATTTTCTTTCTTCTGCTTTTGTTTAGAAAATCAGTTACTTCTTTGAATGATGAGCCTGTTCTTCCAAATGATATTGTCAGTAAAATAATCCTGTTAGACTTCAGGCCTCCAGGGATTCTTTCCATGTCCTGAAAGATAATTCGTTAAATATCTAATAAATAATTATATTAATGATTGTTTCCTTTAGTAACTTCTTGCCCTGTACTGATATTTAAATAAAGAGTTTTATGTCCCAAAAACCTACTGAGTTTGGAATTTTATTGTATTACCCAGAAGAGAATTAATGTTATTTCATTTTTCCTCCATGATATGGAGTAATAAATGAGTGATTCTGCTAGATTTTGTATGGAAACAGAGAATCTACAAAACACGGCTGAAAAAATCAGAGACAATACAAATACATGGAAAAATATTTCATGCTCATGGGTTGAAAGAATCAATATAGCTAAAACGGCCATACTCCCCAAAACAATTTATAGATGAAACATTATCCTTATCAATATCAATGTCATTTTTCACAGAATTAGAAAAATCTAATATAAAAGTTATTTGGAATTAAAAAAGAGCCCAAATAGCCAAAACAATCATATGCAAAAAGAACAAAGCCAGAGACATCACATTGCCCGACTTCAAACTATAATATAAGGCTATGGTGATCAAAACAGAATGGTACTGGTACAAAAATAGACACTTAGATCAGTGGAACAGAATAGAGAGCTCAGAAGGAAACCTTCACACCTACAGCCATCTAACCTTCAACAAAATCAACAAAAATAAGCAATGGGTAAAGACTCCCTATTCAACAAATAGTGCTGGGATAACTGGGTAGTCATGTGCAGAGGAATGAAACTGAACCCCTGTCTTTCACCTTATATGTAAAATATCTCAACATGGACTAAAGATTTAAATGTAAGTCTTAAAACTATAAAAATCCTGAAAGATAACCTAGGAAATACCACTCGGGACATAGGAACTGGCAGAGATTTAATGATGAAGACACCAAAAGCAACTGCAACCAAAATCAAAAATTGACAAATGGGGTTTCATTAAACTAAAGAACTTCTGCACAGCAAGAGATACTAGCAACACAGTAAACAGCCTATAGAATAGGAGAAATATCTGCAAACTATGCATCTGACAAATGTCTAATATGCAGAATCTACAAGGAGTTTAAACAACTCAACAAGCAAGAACAAAAAACCCAATTAAAAAGTAAGTAAAGAACATGAACGGACGCTTTTCAAAAGAAGACCCGCAAGTGGCCAACAGACATGAAAAAATGCTCAGTATGAATTATCATCAGAGAAATGCAGATGAAAACCACAGTGAGCTACCATCTCATACCAGTCAAAATGGCAATTCTTTTTTTTTTTTTTTTTTTTTTT
>NW_026652303.1:3600064-3617898 GCF_009828535.3 Hylobates moloch | reverse complement strand
CTGCCTCAGCCTCTCCAAGTAGCTGGGACTACAGGCGCCCACCACCAGGCCCGGCTAATTTTTTGTATGTTTAGTAGAGACGGGGTTTCACCGTGTTAGCCAGGATGGTCTCGATCTCCTGACCTCATGATCCGCCCGCCTCGGCCTCCCAAAGTACTGGGATTACAGGTGTGAGCCACCCCGCCCGGCCCAAAACAGCAATTCTTAAAAAGTCAAAAAAACCCACAGATGTTGGAGAAGCTGAGGAGAAAAGCGAACACTTAGACGCTGTTGCTGGGAAAGCAAACTAGTCCAGCCACTATGGAAAGCAGTTTGGAGATTTCTCAAAGAAGGTAAAATAGAACTACCATTCAACCCAGTAATCCTACTGCTGGGGATATGTCTAAAGGAAAATAATTTATTCAATCAAATAGACCCATATGTTCATTGCAATGCTATTCTCATGAGCAAGGACACAGAACCAATCTAAGTGCCCAGCAGCAGGGGACTGAATGAAGGAAACGTGGTACATATGCACCATGGAAATCCGTGCAGCCACGAAAGACAACAAAATCAAGTCCTTTTCAGCAACATGGATGGAGCTGGAGGCCATTATCCTAGGTGACTTAACAGAAGAACAGGCAACTGCATTCTGCAGGTTCTCATTTATAAGAGGGGGGCTAAACATTAAATATACATGAATATAAAGATGGGAACCACAGACACTGGAGATCACTAGACAGGGGAGGGAGGAGGTGTGCGTGGGCTGAAGAACCACCCACTGGGTACCACGTTTACTGTCTGGGCGATGGGATCGCTGGGATCCCAAGCCACAGCCTCTCACAATTGACCCATGTAACGACCCTGCACGTGTACTCTTTAATCTATAAAAAGAGTTGAAATTAAAAATGAATCAAGAAAATAAAATGACATGAGGCAAAAACAAAAAATGGGTTTAACTGACAGGGGTGAGAGAGAACTCTGCATTATGAACTCTAACTCTGCTCTAAAAAAATATAGTCTAGTCATGTAAAATAAGTGTAAGGTATATGATCATAATCTTATAAAAATTACATATGATTATACCAAAACCCTAACATTAAACACTGTGTAATGGAATTATGGATAATTGCCACCTTGTTATTTATATCCTTCTTTTTTTGTCCCATTTTCAAGTGACATTTTTTGTTTATCCTCAGGAACTCATTGCTTCCAGGGGTCCCCTTCTGTACCGACCACCTTCTTTTCCAGTGTCAACCTGAGCCCTTCCTCTGGCCTGGGACTATGGCTTCCTTGGCACTGAAGGCGCAAGAGCTGCATTCAGCCTCAGGAGAGAGGAGGATGCAGGGCAGGTTGTGGGGGTGGTCTCGGCATTGCAGATGAGTCTAACAGCGCCCAGTCTCCATTGCAGATGGCTGCATTTCTCCACCATGTTAGCTACAAGCAAGCCAACCTCGCCCCTTTCTTGATTGGTTTTTGTCTCACTATTCCCAACTGCTTCTTGAAAATTCATATTCTTCCACCTAACATTTCTTTCTACTTCTTGTCTTCACAGTGTATACTGATTTATTGTGCCCAGAAAACACTGGCCCCACCATGTCTTAAGTTACCATCTAAAGTGTAGTGAATGAGTGGACAGGAAAGAGGCCCCTGCCCCAATCATTGCCTCTCATTTATTCACTCACAGGGTAAGTACAGCCTCAGCACCAACAATGGGCTGTGCTGCAGATGCTTCCCTGAGGAAAACAGACAAAATCCCTGCTCCAGTGGGAACAGCAGGTGAACGTAATGAGCAGGTCCACTGCATCGGACGTAGGAAGGTGACAGATGATTCAGGGGGGCTGGGAACAAGGTTGTGAGGAGGAGACCACCGGGAGGGGAGCCCCCAGGTCCTCAGTAGCCTGAACAGGAAGGTCTCCAAAGAAGGTGACATGTGAATCCTGGCTTCAAGGGGGTGAGCATTCCCTCAGGAGGCAGAGCTGGCAAAATGGCCTTGAGTGGTCCAGGGAAAATCCAGAAGGTGCCTCTGTAACATTTTCAAGACAACCCTAAAACAGAAGAAATACTCAAGAATGTATTTATTAAGTAATTAGGATGAAGAAATAAATATTTATGACCTAGCAATTTAATCACCATTTAAGAAAATATTTCACATGAATTGAAAAAGTAGTATATTTATTTCATTCTCTCTCTTTTTTTTTTTTTTTTTTTTTTGAGCTGGAAGGGCTGGGTGTCATTTACTGACAGCAGTTTAAACATATTTATTTTCTTCCCATGGCTGTTTCCTTCCCAGCACAGGCCCAGAGCCCTTGAGAAAGGTAGTCTCTGAACCAGGGAGCCAGGAACGCAGGTCGGACACATCTTTGGCAGGCAAGTTCAGCTCCAGCAGGATGCAATCCTTCAAGTTGGAATTCCATTGGGTATTTGAGAGGGACCAAGGTGGGAGGTAGAGAGGGAGTCTCCAACAGGACTCACATCTCGGCCCAAGCCTCCTCATTATCCAAGTCCGTACAAGTTTTAGGACCCTGGGGGACAACAATCAGGCCCATCCACCTCAACAGGGGCAGATTCTTCAATCTGTGTCCAGTTCACACACACCTGCTTCTGCCGGTCTCACAGTTCAAGAGAATCAGCCTTATGTTAAGGGACAGACTGCCTCTTCTCTGCCCTTCCCCGGCACCTCTCTTCAGCAGCATCTGCGCAGGAACTGCTGGGAAGATGGACACATAGACACTGGTTACATTTGTTGTGATGCAGTCATTCGATGCACTATCATGCAGAGATAAAAAGGAAAAGAATCTGTATGTGCGGATCTTGGAAGATCTTCAAAGTGTGTTATTTTGGGATAGAATCTGCGTGCAGCAGAGTGCCTATGGGCTTATCTTTGTTTTAAAAACCAGCATTTATACGTACACACATCTGTACTATTAGTAAGGAAAACAGTGTTTCCATAACTTATTGCCAGTCTGTTTATCCGTTTTAGGAAAAATCAATATAGTTAAAAAGCCATGGTGGCAGGAATTGGTCATCACAGGCCCTGATTCTACACTGCCCTACAGATGATCCCAAATGAGGTTGCTGGAGGAACGGGATGTGGGATGCAGTCACGTTTCAGAGAGGAACCTAAAGTCAAACTGGACCAGGGGTCTTGCCCCAACCTCTGCCTCTTCACCCAACCCCCACCTGGTCAGGCAGTGACCCTGGAGGGGCTGGGAGGATGCTGGGAGGGCAGTGATGATGGGGAGCCAATGGTGAGATCATGGTGAACACAGAGAGCCCAGACCCCACAGCGTCGAGGGAGGAGCTGGTGTGATGCTGGGAGCACTGGGAAGGCAGGGAGCCTGGGTGCAGCACTCACTGTTCCTCTCATCTGGGGCAGGATTGGGGTGGGTGATGAGAAAAGTTTCCTGAATGTCACAGTTTCTAAGCCTGGCAGAATGACTCACCCCGATTGCACTCACAGCCAAGACCCACTTGGCCTCTGGACCAATCTACCACAGGGGATGGTAAAATCAGGAGTGTGAATACTACTGAGCCTTCGGCCAAGGCATAGGAAACAGCAACCTTAGGATGACCAGCAGGAGGCTCAGACTGCCCTGCCCCCAACTCTCCCACTTTGAGTGGGGAGGAAGCCTTGAGCCCAGGGGCTTGAGGTTTCAGTGAACTATGATCGTGCCACTGCACTCCAGACTGGTGACAGAGCAAGACTCTGTCACACACAAGCTCACACACACAAGTTAAATTGTGGTATAATACATGTAACTTGAAAGTTTCCATCTTAACCATTTTTAAATGTAAAAGTATCTTTATCAAAGTGCAGTATTTCCACCTGCCTGAGCAATCCTGGACCTTCTTCACCTGAATTTTTTCTTCCTAAAGCAAGGATCACTTTAAATCAGACTGTGTTAGTTTTCAATAGCTGTTGTTACAAATTGCTACAAATTTAGTGTCTTAAAACAACATACATTCATCCAGGCACGGTGGCTCACGCCTGTAATCCCACCACTTTGGGAGGCCGAGTTGGGCAGATCACGATGTCAAGAGATCGAGGCCAACATCACAAAACCTCGTCCTACTAATAATACAAAAACTAGCCACACGTGGTGGCATGTGGCTGTAGTCCCAGCTACTCAGGAGGCCGAGGCAGGAGAATCATTTGAACCCAGGAGATGGGGTTGCACTGAGCCGAGATCATGCCACTGCACTACAGCCTGGCGACAGGGCGAGACTCCAACTCAAAAACAAAACAAAACAAAACAAAACAAAACAAAACAAAAACACGCATTGATTCTCTTAAATTCTCCTATGGTTTTGGAGCTCAGAAGTCTGAATGGTCTCAGGGGGATAACATCACCGCGCTGTCAGAGCTGTGTTCCTTCAGGAGGCTCTCAGAGAGAAACTGTCTCCTCCTCACCTTTTCCAGCTTCTCCAGCTGCCCACATCCATGGCACAGGACCCATTTCCCCACCTTCAAATGGAGCTCCACCAGGCTGGGTCCTCAATGTGCCCTCTGTCTCATTCTCCCTTTTCTGTCCCCATTTTCCTGTATAAAGATCCTGTGGTTACAATGGACCCCTGGGAAATCCAGAGAATTACCCCATCTCCAGGACAGATGATGAGCAACCTCAGCTCCATCTGCAGCCTTCACTCCCCTTTCCATGTAACCCAATGCGGAGGTTCCAGGGACTCGGACCCGTATCTTGTCAGGGAGGTGGGTGTGGGGGTGGGATGCTTCTGCCCAGGACCCATGCCATATACTTTTTATATTTATAATTTTTACAGCACAAAATGCTAGAGGGAGCAGAGCAATATTGGAGAAGAGACTTTTCATCCTATTAAAATTGAGCATGAGGCACACATCTTTGCGAGAGGGAGCAGAGCAATATTGGAGAAGAGATTTTTCATCCTATTAAAATTGAGCATGAGGCACACGTCTTTGCGAGAGGGAGCAGAGCAATATTGGAGAAGAGATTTTTCATCCTATTAAAATTGAGCATGAGGCACACATCTTTGCTCTCAGTACTTTGGGAGGCCAAATAAGAAACATTGCTTGAGCCCAGGAGGTCAAGGCTACAGTGAGCTATGATCATGCCACTGCATGCCAGCCTGGGTCACAGAGTGAGACCCTGTTTCAAAAACAAAATAACATAAAATAAGATAAAAAGTTGCTTTTTATCCAATCTAGGTTGTGATAAATTAAGATATTAATTGCTATTCCACAGGAAAACCACTAAGAAACTAACATTTTAAAAATAATTAAGGGGCCAGGTGTAGTGGCTCATGCCTGTAAATCCAGCACTGTGGGAGGCCGAGGCAGGCAGATCCTCTGAAGTTGGGAGTTTAAGACCAACCTGACCAACATGGAGAAACCCTGTCTCTACTAAAAAATACAATAAATACATATGGAAAAGTAAGAGCAAAGTGACAGGTGTAAATTCTGCCTTAGCAGTGCTTCCATTACCTCTCAAACTAAATACTCAAAAGCAAAAGCAGAGGTTGACAGAATGCATTTTATAAATGAACTAAAGATACAATGTAGATCCAAAGATATAAGTCGGTTGAAAGTAAAAGTATAAAAAAGATAAAGCCACCAATAGTAAAGAAAGACCGTTGAAATTGCTATTAACAATTTTTTGTCTGTGTTTCTAGAGACAGAGTCTTGATTTGTTGCCCAGGCTGGTCTTGCTCCTGGGCTCAAACAATCCTCTGATCTCAGCCTCTCAAAGTACTGGGATTACAGGTGTGAGCCACAATGCCCAGCTTGAAATTAATAATATCAAGCAATATGGTGTTTAAGACAGAAATTTTTTCGGAAACACTCTTTTAAAACTAAATGATTAAAAAGAAAATCACAAAAAATCAGAAAACAAGATAAATTAAAACAAAAACTCAGCATATTATAACTTATGAGAAGTAGCTAAAGCAGTCCTTAGAGGGAAATGCATTGCTGTCAGTGTGAATACATCGAGAAAGAGAAAAGAAACAAAGGAGTAATCTCAAATTGAGAACCTAATATTTCACTTGAAGAAACTCAAAAAAGAAGCCATCTACTCGAAATAAACAAACAAAGAATAGAAATTAGAGTGTAAACAAATGAAGTAGGGAAGAGAAAAATATTGGAGAACTCAACAAAACCGAAAGCTGAGTCTTTGAAAAGCTGGGTCATTGGCATTGGAAGTGGCTTTGATGGATTTCTAGAAACAGACCAGGGAGAGGAAAGGAAAAGTAATTCTCGAAAGAGGGAACACTAAGGAGAAAGGTCTGAAAACGCAATGACACCCACAGTTTCGAGGATGGTGAGAAATCCACAGTGAGTGGAGCAGAAGCAAGTGCAGTGAGGAAGAAGAGTCAGGAGGGAGAAGGGAGAGGAGGATGGGAGACCACAGGCACGCCAGCATGACTAGGAGGAGCCCTGTGGGGTGACATTGCTGGGCTGAGATTGAAGGTAAAAGGATGTGACCTGTTTGGCGGCAGTGGGTGGTGAGGGGATTGGGAGGGAAATGTCTGCTGGGCCCCCGGTTGCAGGTGAGTGCAGCAAAGTGCAGGGCGAAGTTCAAGGGCAGGGAGCCCTGGGGGCGCGGGAGGGTTTGTGTGGTGGAGAGCCGGTGGGAACAGAGCATCTGTGTTTGTCTGGGATGTGTGTGCTCCTGTTTCTGCGACATCCCCTCCCTCACCTCTGGTCATGCCTGTGTCCTGGTAGCTCAGGCTCCTTCAGCCCCAGGGCGCAGTGGAGGTTCCAGCCTCAACATAGAGTCCCGCCGTGTCCTCTGGCCCCCTCCAATCCTCTCGTCCCTCCCATCCTCCTGCTGTTATAGAAGATAGAAAGAAATCATTTATGTAGATAGGTTAAAGAGTGTTCCCGTCAAAAAACTTTCCTCCGAACAAAAAGCACCCCAGAAATTGCTCCCTTTCTAACCTCAAGCAGTTCAAAGAAATCACTTGTCTTCTAACAAAGAGCATCCTAGAAGATCAGGCTGTAAAACACAAATAAGCAACTCACAGAAGGAGCACATAATAGGCACAGAAGGGGGAGCTTCCTGGATAATGACCGATCTTCACAAACAGAAGATGGACACGGGGCCTCAATGAGCACATGCCTGTCCTTTTTTTTTTTTCTTTCTTTTTTTGAGACGGAGTTTCGCTATTGTCGCCCAGGCTGGAGTGCAATCGCGCCATCTCGGCTCACCGCAGCCTCTGCCTCCCGGGTTCAAGCGATTCTCCTGCCTCAGCCTCCCAAGTAACTGGGATTACAGGCGCCCGCCACCATGCCCAGCTAATTTTTGTATTTTTAGTAGAGACGGGGTTTCACCATGTTGGCCAGGCTGATATCGAAATCCTGACCTCAGGTGATTCACTGGCCTCAGTCTCCCAAAGGGCTGGGATTTCAGACATGAACCACTGTGCCTGGCCCCTGTCCATTTCTTTAGGCACACTGAGATAGGGAAGCCGGAAGCGCGCATGGGGTGGAGATGCCTGCAGCTGCAAGAAGGTGCCTGGGAACAGGCACAGAAACTCTTCATCCCCTTTTGTCACAGGCAGGTAAGTAGCGCAGAGCAACACAAACCAAGAGCCTGACTGTATGATCAAAGAATGGGGTGTGGGCTGCTAGAGACTCTGCCCTATGCCGATAGCACATCTGGTCCTAACCGGTTCTTCGGGCCCTATGGAGATAAGACACTCCATCCTCACTGGCCCATTTATAAAAACCCTGATATTTTTACTACAACCTGGCAACCCGTTCGGGACACCTCTCTGTGACAGAGAGCTGTTCTTTCCTCTCGCCCATAAAGAACAGCTTTCCTTTCCTTTCCTCTCCAATCTCACTCCGTGGATTTGCGTCCCCGTCCTTGATTTCCTTGGCCACGAGACCAAGCATTTATTCTAGACAACGAGCTGTTTCACTGCCCTTAGTTTCTGGCCTCGTTTCCGCCACTGTGTTTTCTCGAGCCGGGAGACGCAGCCCCAGGGACGCGACAGGGGCAGAAGGAGCCTTGCGTGGGGAATTGAGAAGGGCGCGGCGCGGTCAGAAAGATCAGTCCTCCGCGACGCCTTCTCCTCTTTCTCCGACCCATTCCTGGAACTCACCGGCCCGCGTGGTCCGGGGACAATCCTGCAGCAGAAGCAGAGCCAGGATGCAATGAATGAACGTGCGGCCCTCAGACAGCGCCTTTGGGACCGGGACCTGGCGATGGAATGCCGAGGACACCGGTGTTCGCCGCGCAGGGGAAACTTCGGAGCCTCTCGCTGAGCCGTCTGGAGCTTTGGTCACCCGGGTGGAGCCGAAGCGCGGAGAAAAGTCCTGACGTTTCACTCCTCCTGTCTCCTGCTTCCCATCCTTCCCAGGAGATCGTTTGGCTTCATTGTTTTGCAAATCTTTTCTCCCATTTGAGCGCTGCTTCTTTATTGTCTTAAATGAATGTTTCACAAAGAGCACGGATTGGGTTTTGTACTTTTTCTGCGTGGTTCGTTTTTGTGTGTCTGTGGGTGGTGAAATCGGGTCGGAGTCGCTCTAAAGTCATTTTTGTCTCTTGCGCGCCTCAGGGCGGATATTAAAGGCTTTTGTGGATTTCAACCGCTAAAGCCTTTCCTCAAAGTTCATTGCGAGGGGTTTCAGTTCCGCCCGGCAGAATCCCTCAGGGTTCTGCGCGCTCCCATGGCGCCGGCTGCGCCCGAGCTCCGGCCCCGTCCCGATTGCCTGATGCCCCGCAGGGAGCGCCCAGCTGCCGCCGATGTCCCACCAGCAGGCACCGGGCGCCTAGCGGGACCTGCGGGCGGAACCGCCTTTGGAAGACGCGTGAGAACTCCACCCCATCGCTGCAGGGGACAGTTATTATCTCTGAGCTTGAGATAAGGGGAAATCAGAGGCGGCTGATGGTTTCCTCCTACAGCCTGGTGCGGGTGGCTGGGAGGACTTTACACCCAGCTCCTGCGGAGATGTTAACTTACAGCTGGGGTCCTTGGGGCTCCAAAAGTGCGTCTTCCGCGTGGATCCCGGTCCTGCTTGCTTTGAGACTGCTGCTGGGCGGCGCCTGCGCAGGGGAAGTTTTGTGTCGGAGTTGCTTACCTGGGTTTTATTGATCTTCTAGGCTGCTCTTTGTTAAAAGAGAAGTGATTTCTTTGAACTGCTTGGGGTTAGAAAGGGAGCAATTTCTGAGCTGCTTTTTGTTAGAAGGAATTTTTTTTTTTTTACCGTGGACTCTTTTTACCCTATTTACCTAAATTATTTCTTTCTTATCTCCTATAACAGCAGGAGGATGGGAGGGACGAGAGGATTGGAGGGGGCCAGAGGACACGGCGGGACTCTATGTTGAGGCTGGAATCTCCACTGCGCCCTGGGGCTGAAGGAGCCTGAGCTACCAGAACACAGGGGTGACCAGAGGTGAGGGAGGGGATGTCGCAGAAACAGGAGCACACACATCCCAGACAAACACAGATGCTCTGTTCCCACTGGCTCTCCACCACACAAACCCTCCCGCACCTCCAGGGCTCCCTGCCCTTGAACTTCCCCCAGCACTTTGGGTCCACGGGTCGGGCCAGGGGCTTCTCGTCGTTCACTTCCCGATGCCGTCGCCAGCGGTCCAGGGCTCCTAGTTACTCCGCTGGGCTGGGGCCCCTTCCAGGATGGACGTACTGAGGCTGAGAAAAGCCCGGGACGTGTGGAAAAGTAGGTAGGGAGAGAGGACAGGAGAAAGGGAAGGAGAAGCAGGTGGCAGGAGGACGAGGAGAAACCCCCGCCCCGAAAATGGGGAGAGGGTGACACAGGGACAACTCCCCACCCCCAGGTTAGTCAGGGTTCTCCAGAGGGACTGCACCAATAGGATATAGGTATATGTATATGAAAGGGAGTTTATTAGGGAGAATTGGCGCACGCGATTTCAAAGCGAAGTCCAATGGTAGACCGTCTGCAAGCTGGGGAGGAGAGAAGCCAGCAGAGGCCAAAGTCAGAAAGCCTCAAAATCGGGGAAGCCCACAGGGCAGCCTTCAGCCCCCTGCCAAAGCTCTCAGGGCCCCCAGAAGTCGGAAGCTGCTGGTGCAAGTCCCGGAGGCCAAAGGCCAAAACCCTGGAGTCTGATATCCAAGGAGGGAGGAAGCAAGAACCCGCAGGGGAGGCAGAGAGAAGCCAGAGAGCTCTGCCCACGGAGTCACCCCACCCTTTCCTGCCTGCTCTTTTCTAGCCCGGCTGGCAGCCCATGGTATGGTGCCCACCCACACTGCTGGGAGTCTTCCTCTCCCAGTCCCCCGACTCAAATGTCAGTCTCCTCTGGCAACACCCTGACAGACACACCCAGAAAGAGTACATTACCAGCCATCTAGGAATCCCCCAATCCAATGCACTGGACACCTAATATTCACCATCACAGCCACGCATGCCACACTCTCATCCACACTCCACCCTGACTCCAACTGTCTGTGTTCTGCCTCTGGCAGGGGTGAAGGATCCAGTCTCTCCATGTCCTCACTGTGATTATGATGACAGCCATCCTACTAGGTGTGAGGTGGCATCTCCTTGTGGGTGTGATTTGCATTTCCCTAATGGCTATTGATGTTGAGCCTCTTTTGATGGGCTTAGTGACCAATGTATACTTCTCTGGAGAAATGTTCATTGAAAACCTTTCCACATATTTATATTGCATTATTTCTCTTTACAATATTGAGTTGTAAAGAGTGCTTTATATATTCAGGATACTAGTCCCTTACCAGCTATATAATTTGCACATATTTTCTCCATGCTTTAAGTTGTCTTTTCACTTTCTAAATGGCATTCTTTTTGAAGCACAGAAGTTTTACCTTTGGAATAAGTCAAATTAAACTATTTTTCTATTGTCAATAGTGCCTTGGCATACACTACTTTAGCAGCCTTAGCCAAACTTAAAGTCACAAAGATTTACTTCCATGTTTTCTTTTGTTTTTCTCTTCCTTCCTCCCTCCCTTCCTCCCTCCCTCCCTTCCTTCCTTCCTTCCTTCCTTCCTTCCTTCCTTCCTTCCTTCCTTCCTTCCTTCCTTCCTTCCTTCCTTCTTTCCTCCTTTTCATGACAAAGTTTCACTCTTGTTGCCCAGGCTGGAGTACAGTGGCAGAATCTTGGCTCACTTCACCCTTCATCTCCCAGGTTCAAGTGATTCTCCTGCCTTGGTCTCCCGAGTAGCTGGGATTACAGGTGCCTGCCACCATGCATTGTTACTTTTTGTATTTTTAGCAGAAATGTGGTTTCACCATGTTGGCCAGGCTGGTCTCGAACTCCTGATCACAAGTGGTCCACCTGCCTCAGCCTCCCAAAGTGCTGGGATTGCAGGCGTGAGCCACTGCACCTGGCCATCCAACCCCATTCTTGAGGGCTTTTCTCTTATAATCCAATGACCTATCAAAGCCTCCCCTGCCTAGTGCACACTGGGCACTATGTTTAGGGGGTCATAGACATTCAGTCTCTAGCACCACCTCCGCTGAGTCCTGTCTCCATGGAAATGGGGAAGCTCAACAGCCTCTGCCCCACAGTCTGCCCTTGACTGTCATCGCCTCAGAGTGACATTGAGTAACTCACTAAGGCCAATGGCTGGGCTTCCTTGGGGACAGTTCCAGGGGCTGTATCCTTGTTTGTGTCTGGAGATCCTTCCCTAGTTCTTGGCACATCTTGCATTTTTTTGAGATGAAACTGAATGTTTACAGGAATACAATGTGACAGCTCTGGGAATCAGATGTCCCCACTCTTCAAGGTGTGTTGCTGCTGCTTGTTTAGTGACTTTCCTGGATGGATCTTATAACATCTGTATTCCCTGTCACAGGTGGACCCTGAAGTCTCTGCTCAGTAAGGTGAGGTTGGACAGAGGTTTGCATCAATGCCTTGAGTGGGCGAGTCTCTCCCCAGTGCGGAGGGCTTTGTGTGTGTGGTGCACTCCTGCCCCTGCCGCACTCAGGTGGGCAGCTGATGTCACCACTGCAGCTCCACTTCCTGCCTGCGCAGAACCTCCAGGTCAGCCAAAGTTCAGAGATGTGGCCTTCTCAGGTGCTTCCTGGGCACACGCCAGCCGCTATGCACTTCTCATTCCCCAAACCTTTCTCTCAATTTCCCCCCTAGCCTCTTGTTTGTCCCACATGCAAACGGTGAGGTTGTACAGTTGGAATGATTGCTTTCAGCCAATGCGCGGAAGATCTGACATTTCCCTTAGAGAGCGACCTCAGCAGGCAGGTCAAACGATGACAAACCCAATGAATGGGGCTTTTCCAGTGAGTCCCAGACAGGCCAAGTGGAGTTCTCTGGAGCTGGGGCTTTTGAATGGCTCCAAGCCCAGCGTGCCACTCCAGCAAGTGGAGACTGTGGCTTTGCAGCTGTCACGGACCTGGTGAGTCCAGTGTTTTCTGGGCATAATAAATCAGCATATATTGTGCAGACAAGAAGTAGAAAGAAGTGTTAGGAGGAAGAATATAAATTTTCAAGTGAAGGGAAGAATTAGAAAAAAAAACAAACAAACAATGAGGACAGGGGCAAGGTTGGCTTGGTTGTAGCTAGCCTGGTGGAGAAACGCAGCTATCTGCAATAGAGGACCAGAGCTGTTAGGTTCCCCTGCAATGCCGAGACCACCCCCACAACCTGCCCGGCATCATTCTCTCTCCCGAGGCTGAATGCAGCTCTTGTGCTTTCAGTGCCAAGGTTGCCACAGTCCTACACCAGACGAAGGGCTGAGGTGGACAGTGTAAAAGGAGGAGGTGGGTGCAGAAGGAGAAGGCTGACAGCAAGGCTTTCCTGAGGATAAACAAAAAATGTCACTTGAAAATGGAAAAAGAAGTAAGGGTATAAAGAAGAAGATGGAAATCATCTGTAATTCCATTATACAGTGTTTAATTTTAGGGTTTTGGCACTTTCATGTATAATTTTTATACAATCAGCATCGTAGAATGTATGATTATTTTAAATGACTAGAGTTTATTTTTTTAAGCTGGGTTTGGGTTCATAGTGGAGAGATCTCTCACTCCGGTCAGTTAACCCCATTTTTTTTTTTTTTTTTTTACCTTATGTCATTTTATTTTATTTATTCACTTTAATTTCAACCTATATAATAGATTAAAGGGTACACATACAGGTTTGTTACATGAGTAGATTTTGGGAGGCTGAGGCTTGGTGTCCCAATAATCCCATCGCCCAAACAGTAAGCATGGTACTTTTTTAGTAAAAGTAACAGGTGCTTTTTAGCCCAGGTACCCCTCCTCTCTCTCCCATCTAGTGATCTCCAGTGTCCGTGGTTCATGTGAATTTAATGTGTAGCTGCCACTTTCAAATGGGAACATGCAGTATGTGGTTTTCTCTTCTTGCATTAGGTTGCTTAGGATAATAGCCTCTAGTTCCATCCATGTTGCTGAAAAGGATATGATTTTCTTGTGTTTCATGGCTGCATAGATTTCCATGGTGTCTATGTACCACATTTTTTTCATGCAATTCACTGTTGTTGGGCACTTAGGTTGGATTCTGTGTCCTTGCTGGTGAGAATAGCACAGCAATGAACATATTGGTGCAGGTGTCTTTTTGATAAAATGAATTGTTTTCCTGTGGAGGTATCCTGAGTAGTGGGATTGCTGGATTGAATGGTAGTTCTATTTTAAGTTCTTGGAGAGATCTCCAAACTGCTTTTCACAGCAACTGAACAAGTTTGCTTTCCCACCGACAGTGTCTGTTTCTCTTTTTCTGCAGCCTCACCACCATCTCTGACTTTGTGACTGGTAAGAGATGGTAACTCATTGCAGTTTTGATTTGCACTTATCTGATGATTAATGATATTGAGCACTTTTTCATGTTTGTTGGATACTTGTATGTCTTCTTTTGAAAAGTGTCTGTTCATATCTTTGCCCAATTTTAATTGGGTTTTTTGTTCTTGCTTGTGAATTAAGTTCCTTGTAGATTCTGGATATTGGACCTTTGTCAGATGCATGGTTTGCAAATAGTTTTCCCCATTCTACAGGCTGTCTGTTTACTGTGTTGCTAGGTTCTTTTTCTGTGCAGAAGCTCTTTAGTTTAATGAGGTCCCATTTGTCAATTTTTTTTTGTTGTTGTTGCAATTGTTTTTAGTGTCTTCTTCACGAAATCTTTGCCAGGCCCTATGTCCGCATTGGTATTTCCTAGGTTATATTCCAGGATTATTACAGTTTTAGTACTTACATTTAAATCTTTCATCCATATCGAGTTATTTTACATATATAGGAAGAGGTAGGGGTTCAGTTTCATTCTTCTGCATATGGCTGGCCAGATATCCCAGCACTATTTGTCGAATAGGGAGTTTTTCCCCCATTACTCATTTCTGTTGAAGATTAGATGGCTGTAGGTGTGCAGGTTTATTTCTGGACTCTCTGTTTTGTTCCACTGATCTAAGTGTCTATTTTTGTACTGGTGTTGGTCTGTTTTGGTCACTGTAGCCTTATAGTATAGTTTGAAGTCTGGCAATGTGATGCCTCTGGCTTTGTCGTTTTTGCTTAGGATTGTTTTGACAGTTCGAGCTTGTTCTTTCTTTCTTTCTTTCTTTCTTTCTTTCTTTCTTTCTTTCTTTCTTTCTTCTTTCTTTCTTTCTTTCTTTCCTTCCTTCCTTCTTTCTCTCTCTCTTTTTGGCTCTAAACAAATTTTAGAATAGATTTTTCTAATTCTGTGAAAAATAATATTGGTATTTTGATAGAGATAGCTTTGCATCTATCAATTGTTTTGGGAAGTATGGCCATTTTAGCTCTATTGATTCTTCCAACCAAAGAGCATGAAATATTTTTTTCATTTATTTGTGTTGCCTCTGATTTTTTTCAGCAATGTTTTGTAGTTCTCTTGTAAAGATCTTTCATCTCTTTGGGTAGATGAACTACTAGGTACTGCACTTTCCTTGTGGCTGTTGTAAATAAGATTGTGTTCTTGCTTTCATTCTCAGCTAGAATGTTGTTGGTGCATAAGAATGCTACTGATTGTGTATATTGATTTGGTATCCTGAAACTTGACTGAATTCATGTATCAGTTCCAGGAGCCTTTTGACAGAGTCTTTCAGGTTTTCTTTTTGTTTTTGAGATGGAGTCTTGCACTGTTGCCCGGGCTGGAGTGCAGTGGTGCGATCTCGGCTCACTCCAAAACCTCTGCCTCCTGGGTTCAAGCAATTCTCCTGTCTCAGTCTCCCAAGTAGCTGGAATTACAGTTGCCCGCCACCACGCCCCACTAATTTATTTGTATTTTTAGTAGAGATGGGGTTTCACTATATTGGCCAAGCTGGCCTCAAACTCCTGACCTCGTGATCCACCCACTTCGGCCTCCCAAAGCACTGAGATTACAAGTGTGAGCCACCATGCCCGGCTGTCTTTCGGGTTTTCTATGTATGGAATCACATCATGGCAAAGGGAGATGGTTTGCCTTGTTCTTTTCCTATTTGAATGCCTTTTCTTTCTTCATCTTGCCTTATTCTTCAGCTAGGATTTTCCTGCTGCCTCCTTCAGGCCTCTGGGGGTTACAACCTCCACTCTAGCTCCCCTTCTGCACCTGGGGTTTTCCTCTGAGCCCTATTCACTCCCACAACTGTCTCTTTCATTCACTTGCTTGCTCAGCCTCCAGCCACCCTTAAATCATGTCAGGTTCACTTGTTGAAGGAGAGAAAAACCATCCTCTGTGAGTTTGAAAAGGACTCTGGATTCCTGATAATTGTGTCCTGGGTCCCCGTGGTTGCTGGAGGAGGTGCATAATTGCTAGATCACAGCCATTATAGTCACCTGGCTGTTTCTATTCCCAGCTTCCATGGGCCTGAGTCTGGTGGCCAGGAGCCTGCAGCAGGGGTGAGGCAGGAGGGCCCAGGTGTGCAGAGATGCCCCTCCTCCTGTCACTTGGCTGTGCTGCCCAGGACTCTCCTACCAGCCTTCTGTCTTCTTCCTGTTCCCCAGTCACTGGCCCAGGTCACCTAGCCTTGGGGTGGGGGCTACTGGGGCCTTCCCACTGGCCTCCTCCCAAGACTAACCTGGGCTCCTGTCCTCAGCCCTATGCATGGGAGGCTCTTCTCAAACACAGATCCCAGGACCCACCAAGCTCTGCCCCTCCCAAGTCTGAGAACTGCCCACCCCCGTGTGTCTGTTTTTCTCTAGACCACCCTTCACGTGGCATCTCCTGGACAGAGGCTCTAGTGCATCAGGCGAGAACCTTCTAGGCTCCTGTGTCCCTGAACAGTCACAGAGGTAGCTGTCATCCCATGCCCCTGTCCTGAAGCAGAGACAGGCCCTGGGCTTGGTCCAGGCCTCCTCCTCTTTCCCAAAGCTTCAGGGCCCTAGGGATTGATGGCCACCAGATGAAGGTGATCCCCACATGAAGACTGTGTGGAGAGGGAGGTCAGTGCATACTTTTTGTCATTTAATGGGGAAAGGGCTCAGCGGCTGCGGGAAGAGTGGGACTCAGGGGCTCTGCCCAGTCCTCACCGCAGGCTAAGCCCTCCCCACCAGCCAGGGGCCACTGGGCTCTTCATGTCCTTCATATTTCTGCCCACAGGTCTAGATGCCTCCGTGGTGACTGACACGAGGATCTGCTGGGGATTCCTCAGTTGTGGTTAAACGAAGTGACCACATGGATGAGCCAAACAGAGAGGAGTTACTGCTGCAGACTCAGGCCTGGGCGACCATCGATGGCTGTGTGGTAAAGTGAGCCCCGGCTGGAAGGAGAGCCCTCCCTCAGCTCCTGTGCCCATGGAAATCCAACCCTTCACAGATCTGAGTCTCCTCTGGATTAGGCCATATGTTTTGAAGGTGATGAAGGGATTCTGGGCCTGAGCTGCTTCGTTCTCTGGAGGGGCCTGGGGGCTGCCTGCAGAGGAGGAGGGGGCAGGAGAAGCTGCCTGAGGCTCAGGGGTGAGAAGGAAACTCCTAGAGGCCCTGGCTTTGCAGGGGGAGGAGGAGCTCTGCTGCCATTTATGGAGGTATTCACCCCTTCACATCAATTTCTGAAAAGTAAGTTTTTCTTCAATTTCTATCTTCAACTAGTAAAAGAAATATGAAACAATCAGAATAAACAGAGTGGTTGCAAGCACATTATGGAGAACTTCTTTGTCTGCACTACCTGAGAGTGAGCTGTCACGCTGATGCCCCATCTTAGTGATGCCACCTCATGCTCCATACTTTACTATGGTTTCCTTGCAAACCAGGACAATCTCCAGATAACCACTGTGCAAACTCCAAATTAGATTTCACTCCAGACATTACGACCACCTCATGCTCAGATACCACTCTGGGCTCAGCAATTGTTCTAAGAATGCCTTTAATCACCAGGGAGCTGATATATGTGGGCATTTCCTACCCCCTTATTTTCCTAAATATATACATTACGGTGTTCTATTTGTCCCAGTGGTAGATCTGTATATTTTTGGAAATATGGAAAGTGATCTAAATTGATGTGATTATTTTTATTGTGTGTAAATCTGAAATCCTCACTAACATGTTGGAAAAGTTTAACATTTTCATCCTGCTTTTGGATTGGTTCATTTTTGCTAGTTCAGATTTTGTAGTCTGGTGTAGGGCAAAAGAGAAATCTTTCATCAACATTGAAAAGCATCCTGTACTGTACTAGAATATTTCATTGCTAACTTTTTGCTATGGCAAAGAACAGCATGGTCAGCAGTCTAGTATCTCCATGCTCTCTGGAACATGTTTGGAGCCCGGAACTGACTCTGGGATTGCTGGTTAGTGGGATGAGCACAGCGCCCACTGTCCTGGATACTGCCTGAGTAGATGTCAAAGTGGTGATTCAATCTGGACTCCTACCTACAATGTAAGAAGTCTCTGATATTCCATTTCCTGTCCACCAATTGGTAGAGACAGATTTCATCTGCACACAGATGAAATGAGCAGATTCTACAAGGAACCCTGTCCTTGC
>NW_026652303.1:3527623-3580114 GCF_009828535.3 Hylobates moloch | reverse complement strand
GTTCCTAAAATCTCAACCTGTGACACACTCGCTGATTTAGAAAGCTCCTGAGAAAGACTGGCCCTGAGCTCCCAGTTCAGCAGCCTCCCTCTCCCAGGTCCACGGATGGCGCAGGGAGCTCAGAAGAGCAGGTTCAAGTGAAAGTTCCTGGTGGTTCCCCACTGTCAGTGCATTCTGCTGGCCTGTTCCTCCTGGGCAAAGGGCCAGCCACCCTTCACAGCTGGGCACAAATGCCCCCTCCCATGTGTGTCCCTCATCTTCCCACAATACAGAACACCCTCCTGCTCCCTGAGACCTGGGTCCACAGTGAGCGCATCCAGAGCTCCCTGTGTGACAACTGCTCACACATTTCTTTGCATCTCTGCTAGAAGCACGAGGTCTTTGAGAATACACTACATCCCTTCCTAAAAAGACCTAGTGAACAACTTTTGCTCAATCATGTAATCAATTGTGTTTCCACCAAGAGCAGGAGCCGAGGGAGGGGTCTACACATGTGTGGGGTTCACTTTCCAGCACACCAATCGGTGGCCAGCCACACCTGAATCCATGACTGCACCCACACCTCTGCTCAGCCCCTAGATGGTCACTGGACTCATTATCAAAGGGCAACCCCAAGTGCCCCCTTGTCTTAGTCACCATGAAGGCACCTAGACCTGTGGGCAGAAGGCAGAGGGAGGTGGGGGGCCCAGCAGTCCCTGGCTGCTGTGGTAAGGAATGGGCAGAGCCCCTGAGTCCCACACTGCCCCCAGCCACTCAGCCTTCTCCCTATTAAATGAGTAAAATAGACACAGACCTTCTTCTCCACACGGTCTTCATGTGGGGAGGATGCACACCTGGTGACCAGCAATCCCCAGGTCCCTGAGGCTGTGGGAAAGGGGAGGAGGCCTAGACCAAGCCCAGGGACTGTCTCTGCTTCTGGACAGGGGGATGGTATAGCAGCCCCTCTGTGACTGTGCAGGGACACAGGAGCCTAGAAGGTTCTGGCCTGATGCACTAGAGCCTCTGTCCAGCAGGGGCCATGTGGAGGGTGGTCTGGAGGACAACAGACACACAGGGGTGGGCAGTTCTCAGATCTGAGAGGGGCAGAGCTTGGCAGGTCCAGGGATCTGTGTGTGAGAAGTGCCTCCCATGCATAGGGCTGGGAACAGGAGCGTTTGAAAGGAGGGCACTGGGAAGGCCCTGGCAGCCCCCACCACTGAGGCTGGGTGACCTGGGCCAGAGACTGGGGGACTAGGGGAACAGGAGAAAGGCAGAAGCCTGGCAGAAGAGTCCCAGGCAGCACAGCCAGGTGACGGTAGGAGGGGAGACTGTGCACACCTGGGTCCTCCTGCCTCACACCTGCTGCAGACTCCTGGCCACCAGATTCAGGCCAGCCCAGGATGGGGATAGACATGGCTGAAAGATGATTATAATGGCCGTGATCTAGACAGCATGCATTCAGACATGGAGGTCAGCTGGCATTGTGGCCGAATATTCTTGTGCAAGTTTCTTCACCTTTCTGGGTATGGGTGTCCACATGTGGAAATTAATACTATGAACACAGAGGAAATGAGCAGTTTATGCCAGGAACCCTGTCCTTGCACGTGCTAAGGACCCAGCGAAGGTTTCCTATTTCACGTGTGAGCCCTGCCTTCCATAACTTCAGCAAAGGCCAGGCCCACCCAGATGACAGCTGGAGCCCTGCGATCATGCCATGGCCTCTTCATGGCCCTGGGGGCTCTTTGAATGGGTGTAAATGAAGGCAAAGACTGGACCCAGAGAGGATGGTGGTTTTACTCTTCATCACCAGGAGAGCCTAACATGATTTAAGGGTGGCTGGAGGCTGAGCAAATGACTGAATGAATGAGACAGTTGTGGGAGTGAATGGGGCTCGGGGAAAACCCCAGGTGCAGAAGTGGAGCTGGAGTGGAGGTTGTAACCCCCAGAGGCCTGAAGGTGAGGATATCGTGGTTGGAGACCTCATTGCTGGCACAATTTGGAAATGTGAATGCCTGCCTGGGCGGCCACAAATATTTTCCAAGGAAGAATAACTTTGGTTTGCAGCTGGTCTGGGCCCAGCAGGATAAAATCTTCTAGAAAACATTATTGAAGAAGGACAGCAAGCTGCTCTCTTTAGCCCCTTTGATTGAACCCAGAGGGTACAATTGTGAGTGGTTGGGGCAGGAACACCTTGCCCTTTAAACTTTGTTTAAAGGAACGAGCCTGAAATCAGGAATGGAAATGGAAAAAGGAAGGGTCAGGAGGGAAGAGAAGGAGAAAAGAAGGAGTGAGGGGCGGATACAAAAAAGGGGTCAGAGCGATTCCTCCAGATCTGGAGAAAGAGCAGGTGGGCGGGGCGTGGACTGGCTCCCGCTGGTGGTTGGGAACCTGCCAAACCCAGCCCTGTGAAAGCCTGGGGGGCGTGGTCCAGACTCAGCATTGCCACTGTGCTTCCTTCTGGGCTGTCCTCCTCCTGGCTCCAGGTTCCCAGCAGCAGTGGCCACCATCACCGAGTGGGCCCTCGAAGGAGTAATAGCAGGAGGGGAGCAGTGAGAGGGCTGGAGAGGGCGAGATGATGGCGAAGCGCCCCCTCTACAGCCTCACCCGCCCTTGGGAACTGGGAGCCCTGGCCAGCAGCAGGGAGCTGTGGTCTGGAGTGGTGGGGAAGAGGGAGGTGAGGAGGGATGAAATGTTTTCTGGCAGATTCTATACAGCTGGGGCCAGAGAGCATCTGTAAACCAAGGTTACTCTTCCCTGGTCATGTCTGGTGCGGGAAGTGGGGGACCTTGTGTGGCTGGGGGTGTGGGAAAGTGGATGATTCCACAGGGAGTCAGCCCCAGACCGCCGCCCTCAACAGCCACAGGCCTGCTCTGCTCTCATCCACTCTCCACCTCACAAAGTCTCTAGCACCCCCAGGGCTCCCTGCCATTGAACTTCCCCCTGCACTTTGCTGCAGACACTCACCTGCACCCAGGAGATCAGCAGACACTTCCCACCCCTCCCCTCACCATTCACTGCCACCATCCAGGTCACATCCTTTTACTCCCTCTCTACCCAGCCTTGTCACCTTTTGTCACCCCATAGGCCCACCTCACCCCCGAATCCATTGAAGGAGGCTTCAATGAGGCAGGAGAATAGGTTCTGGATGCAGGGAACCTAAGGGTGATTTGCTCTGACTTCTTAGAACTGAATCAAAAGGAAAACCCCACCTCTCTGTGCCTAAGCAACAAAAGGACCAGAGGATACTCCCTTGACAATCCACGATCCCCCCAATTTCCACTCTCTTGCAGAAGAAAAACAGAAATTACCTCTGATGGGTCCCGTTCTGTAACCAGTCTTCAGGTGCATAGGGTGTAACTTTGTAACTTCACTTCAGTCTCTGATTGGTCCCCTGGGCACAGGCCACTCTTTCATTTGCATAGTGTGTAACCAAGTAACCAATGAGAAACCACTAGAGGGTATTCCAACCCCAGAAAATTCTGTAACCAGCTGCATTCTTGAGGGGCTTCCCCCAGCCAGCTACCACTCTGTCAAGTGTACTTTAATTTCAGTAAGTCTGTGCTTTCATTTCTCCTTATTATTCTTTCATTGTTTTGTTCGTGACCCTTGGAATGCTGGTGAGTAGAGGCATCCACTCTTCCCTTGGGTCCCAGCCCTGCCTGTTCTTCCTACTGGGGAGCCAGCATCACAGAAAATAGTCACTATGTAAACAGGGATTGGCAAACCCTTTCTAGAAAGGGAAGGTGGGAAGCACTTTGATCTTTGCAGGCCATGGGTTCTCTGTCTCTGTGTCAAATTTTGTTCCTTTATAGAGCAACAGCAGGCCAGGACAACCTGCAAATGACAGAGGGACCAGATTTGAACACCGTCCTAGGTTGCTGACCCAAATAAGTGGATCACAGTGTCCCAGCAATTGGTGCCCCTTCCCTTAAGGTGTCATCTCCAAGTGGTGTCTCAGCTGCTGGTTGAAGAATCAGAAGTGGGTCCCACCCTGCCTGTGGCTTCTGGGTGGTTGGATGTGATGGCCGTGGGGTTCCATGGTTTGAAGCCTACTCTCCCCTCCTTGGCTGCTGAGTAGCTTCTTTGCTCTATAGAGGCCATCAGGGATCCTCCCAGAAACCACAGCTGTGATCTGAGGGTGAGGGAGTGCAGCCAGGTGGTGTCCTGGGGATTGGAGCCAACTGGTTGTACAGCTTCTTGGTTCCCTGTGGCCCTGCTCCTGCCCATCCCAGGATAACCACCTTCGTATTCTCACTGCCAGGCCTATCTTCTTAACGACCTAGAGAGTGAAGAGCACACTCGGTGACAGGCAGCTCTGAGGCTGTGTGATCACTGCCCTCCCATGACTAAAGGCCTCATCTCTGCCAGTACTCTACAGGCGCCACTTTTTAATGTTGAGATTTCCCTGCTGTCAGTGTCATTGCCTTGCCTCTGTAACACTAACCATCCATGTTGTGATTTTCCAATTAGCAATTGCAACCACAGGTACCTCTAGGAGATTAGGGTGTCCTGGGCCCTAGGATGCTCAAAACAGGTCCAGCCTCCTTCATCATTTATGGATTGTCTGTGAGTGTTTTTGAGCTACAACAACAGAGTTAAGTAGTTATGACAGAGAATATATTCCCTGCAAACCTTTAAGAGTTTACAAAATCACCATTCACAGCAAACTCCAGAGGCCATAAATATCTATGGGGAAGGCCAGAAAGACTCATTGCACTTGAGGTGGGGTTGAAAGGTCCTTCCTCATTGGAACCTGGTGTCTCCTAGTAATGGCTTCAGGGTCTGAGAAGTTGCTTGGTTTTGCAAGTTGGGCAGAGAAGCCTGGTTTTTAATAGACTGTCTAGTTTCAGCCTCCAGGTCATCCATCCTTGTGTTTAATGTTCCTTGTCATAATTATATCAATCCAGCTGTATCCAGGCTGGGTCTCTGTGTTGTTTGCCTCTCAGATCCCCTTGTTTTATATGAGCCATGGGCATAGCTCTCTGTGGCTTACATCCCGAGCTGGCATTGTGACTTCTCCAATTCTTTCCATCATTGCACCTTCCATGCTACCGATAGTTGAGCCCAGGATTTTTCATCCCGTTACTCCTAGGAGCCCATTTCAAAAAGAGCATCTCGTATCTGCAACCCTGGCCTTCAGCAACAGGCATCCCTGGGCTTCTTCCCATTCTGCTGCTTTCTCTCAGGGCCTTCTTTACATGCTGGGTGAACAGGAGTCCTCCAGGCTTCCCATGAGCACAGTGGATGGACATTGTTCTGGATTTTCACACTCAGACCCCTCCAGCATGGGCACTTCTCTGACTCTTTGATCCCTTGCTCTATTCCTTGCCTTAGAAGTTCTGGATTTTCTGTTTTTTTGCTGTATGGATCATCCCTTTGTTAAAGGTTGCCGGAATGCATCCTCTTAGCTGATGAGCACCATCACCAGGTGCTTTACCAATGTGTTAAATCCTGTGACCATGATAATTAACTCTCCATCATCCAACTTGGATTCTGTCCTCACCCCACCCTCAACATGTTCAGCATCCTCAGAGGCAGCCCCTCCCCCTCCCACTTCCTGCAATCCACATGGGCTGCTGCTAAAGATTCGTTGCCATCCAGGCCCTTCCTCCTCTAGCAGGCCGAGCACCTACCCGGCATGGCCATGTGTTAACAATGTGGACATGGGGGCACTGGGACATTTCTTGGGACATGTGGTTTCTCAGCAGGCAGGGTCTTCCTCCTCCTCCTTGTCTTCAAGCAAGGGAGGAGCACTCGCCTGTACTTGGTGGAGACCACAGCCCTGGAGAGGGGACTTCTTTTTTACTTTCTTTTTCTTTTTTCTTTTTGAGATGGAGTTTTGCTCTTGTTGCCCAGGCTGGAGTGCAATGGTGTGATCTTGGCTCACTGCGACCTCTGCCTCCTGAGTTCAGGTGATTCTCCTGCCTCAGCCTCCCAAGTAGCTGGGATTACAGGCATGCACCACCATACCCGGCTAATTTTGTATTTTTAGTAGAGATGGGGTTTCTCGATGTTGGTCAGGCTGGTCTCAAACTCCTGACCTCAGGTGATCTGACCACCTCCACCTCCCAAACTGCTGGGATTACAGGCGTGAGCCACCATGCCTGGCCAAGAGGGGACTTCTTACTTGGCCAGCCCATCCCTCCAGAGGCATCCTCTTGCTGTCACAGTGTGGGGGAGGGGTGTCCAGCTGTCCTTTTACTACCACCCAACCGTCACCTACATTTCTCCTGCTCAGGCCCTCACTCTCTTTGCTATGACGTCACCATCATCCCTAAGTTCAGATCTGAACCATGGTAGTGCGAGGTTCAAGGTCAGGTGGATAAAAAGATTTTTCTTCTCTCTGTTGCAACAACACAGTTAAATCCTTCAGTTCCCTGCGGAAGAAAATAAATGTCACATGGGCCTGGAAAGCACAGAACCCAGTACTGAAAGAGGTGGTGGACATGTTCCCAGAGCAACTGCTGGACATTCAGCTGGAGAAGGACACACCCAGGGATAAGTTTAAAATGGCCCAGGACAGGAGGGAGCAGACACAGTGGTAGGTTGGAGGCAATTATTGATTTCCTGTAGCAATATAAATCCGAGAGGGCCAGAGGCAAGGACAGGATGTGGCAGCGAGAGCAAGAGCAGGAGGTCGGAAGTGGGACAGGGTAGTGGCACAGGATGTGTCAAGAGCAGAGCTGATCTCTTTCCAAGGGGGCAGAACCCCTCACCCTGTAGGCCAGGATGTCTTGTGAGCGGGAAGGTGATGGACATAGTAGTGGATCTTGGCATTTAGACTTTGATAGACAGATCTTCCTCCTCTCTGACTCAGAGAAGAGAAAGTGGACAGTGATTCATGCTGGAGGCAGACAGATGAAAGAGAAGTGGAAGAATGAAGGGAAGTGACTATGTTCTTCCAGAAGCTCTCCAAGGGAGATTGCAAAAGCTGGCTTAGGGACTTCCCCATGCACAGGGAAAAGAGGCTGGTGCTCACAGGTAACTGACTGGGGGGCACTGGGAGTGCCCTGGAGATGCCATTGAAGTACACCCTTGTGTGTGTGTGTGTGTGTGTGTGTGTGTGTGTAGGTGTAGGTTTATGTGTGAGAGTGTGTGTGAGTGTGAGTGTGTGTGTGAGTGTGAACATGACCCCCTCACGGGGGGGTCCTCCTAGTCATGCTGGCGTGCTTGTGCTCTCCCATCCTCCTCTCCCTTCTCCCTCCTGACTCTTCTTCCTCACTGCACTTGCTTCTGCTCCACTCACTGTGGATTTCTCACCAGCCTCGAAACTGTGGGTGTCATTGCGTTTTCAGATCTTTCTCCTTAGTGTTCCCTCTCTTGAGAATTACTTTTCGTTTCCTCTCTCTGGTCTGTTTCTAGAAATCCATCAAAACCACCTCCAATGCCAATGACCCAGCTTTTCAAAGACTCAGCTATCGGTTTTGTTGAGTTCTCCAATGTTTTTCTCTTCTCTATTTCATTTATTTACACTCTAATTGGTATTTGTTTTTTTGTTTATTTTGGGTAGATGGCTTCTTTTTTTGAGTTTCTTCAAGTGAAATATTAGTTTCTTTTCTCTTTCTCAATATATTCACGCTGACAGCGACGTATTTCCCTCTAAGGACTGCTTCAGCTACTTCTCATAAGTTATAATATGCTGTGTTTTTGTTTTAATTCACTTTAAAGTATTCTCTGATTTTCCTTGTCATTTTCTTTTTGATCATTTCGTTTTTAAAGAGTGTTTTGGAAAATATTATTGTCTTAAAGACCATATTGCCTGATATTATTAATTTCAGGCCGGGCACTGTGGCTCACACCTGTAATCCCAGCACTTTGAGAGGCCGAGATCGGAGGATTGCTTGAGCCCAGGAGCAAGGCCAGCCTGGGCAACAGATCAAGACCCTGTCTCTAGAAACACAGACAAAAAATTGTTAATAGCAATCTCAACGGTCTTTCTTTACTATTGGTGTGCTTTATCTTTTTCACAGTTTTACTTTCCATCTACTTGTATCTTTGGATCTATATTGTATCTTTAGATGATTTATACAATGCATTCTGTCAACCTCTGCTTTTGCTTTGGAGTATTTAATAGTGTGAGAGTTAATGGAATTACTGCTAAGGCAGAATTTACACCTGTCACCTTGCTCTTACTTTTCCATGTGTCCTATATCTTTCCTGTTGGTCTTTTCCACCGTTATTTCCTTCCTTTGTGTTAAATAGATATTTTCTACTGCATCACTTTAGTTTCCTTTTGTTTCTTTTTCCTTGATTATTTTTAAAATGTTACTTTCTTAGTGGTTTTCCTGGGGAATAGCAATTAATATCTTAATTTATCGCAACCTAGATTGGATTAAAAACAACTTTTAATCTTATTTTATGTTATTTTATTTTCGGAGACAGGGTCTCACTGTGATACCCAGGCTGGCATGCAGTGCCAAGATCATAGCTCACTGCAGCCTTGACCTCCTGGGCAGACCAAGGCTGGCATTCAGTGGTATGATCGTAGCTCACTGCACCCTTGACCTCCTGGGCTGACCCAGGCTGGCATGCAGCGGCATGATCATAACTCACTGCACCCTTGACCTCCTGGGCTGACCCGGGCTGGCATGCAGTGGCATGATCATAACTCACTGCACCCTTGACCTCCTGGGCTGACCCGGGCTGGCATGCAGTGGCATGATCATAGCTCACTGTAGCCTTGACCTCCTGGGCTCAAGCAATGTTTCCTCCTTGGCCTTACAAAGTGCTAAGAGCAGAGGGATGAGCTGCATGCTTAATTTTAATAGGATGCAAAATCTCTTCTCCAAGATTGCTCTGCTCCCTCCCCCATTTTAAGGTGGAAAAATGATAACTATAAAAAGTATACGATATGGGTGCTGGGCAGAATCATCCTACCCTCACCCCCACCTCCCTGACAAGATGCGCGTCCGAGTCCCTGGAACCTCCGCATTGGGTTACATGGAAAGGGGAGTGAAGGCTGCAGATGGAGCTGAGGTTGCTCATCATCTGTCCTGGAGATGGGTTAATGCTCTGGATTTCCCAGGGGTCCATTGTAACCACAGGATCTTTATACAGGAAGATGGGGACAGAAGAGGGAGAATGAGACAGAGGGCACACTGAGGACCCAGCCTGGTGGAGCTCCATTTGAAGGTGGGGAAATGGGTCCTGTGCCATGGATGTGGGCAGCTGGAGAAGCTGGAAAAGGAGAGGAGGAGACAGGTTCTCTCTGAGAGCCTCCTGAAGGAACACAGCTCTGACAACGCAGTGACGTCATCCCCCTGAGACCATTCGGACTTCTGAGCTCCAGAACCATAAGAAAATCAGTATGTGTTGTGCTAAGCCACTAAATTTGTAGTATTTTGTTACAACAGCTATTGAAAGCTAACACTGTCTGTTTTAAAGTGGTCCTTGCTTCAGGAAGAAAAAATTCAGGTGAAGAAGGCCTAGGATTGCTCAGGCAGGTGGAAATACTGCATTTTGAAAAAGATGCCTTTACATTTAAAAATGGTTAAGATGGAAACTTTCATGTTACATGTATCATACCACAATTTAATTTGTGCATGTGAGCGTGTGTGTGACCAGTCTGGAGTGCAGTGGCACGATCAAAGTTCACTGAAACCTCAATCTCCTGGGCTCAAGGCTTTCTCCCCACTCAGTGTGGGAGAGTGGGGTGCAGGGTAGTCTGAGCCTCGCTCTGAGCCATCCTCGGGTTGCTGTTTCCCATGCCCTGGCAGAAGCCTCAGTAGCAGTCACACTCCTGCCTTTACCATGCCTTGCAGTAGATTGGTCCAGGGTCCGAGTGGGTCTTGGCTGTGAGTGCAATCGGGGTGAGTCATTCTGCCAGGCTTGGGAACTGTGCTACTCAGGAAACTTTTCTCATCACCCACCCCAATACTGTCCCAGATGGGAGGAGCAGTGAGTGCTGAGCCCAGGCTCGCTGCCTTCCCAGTGCTCCCAGCATCACACCAGCTCCTTCCCAGACATTGTAGGGTCCAGGCTCACTGTGTTCACCATGCTCTCACCATTGACTCCCCATCATCACTGCCCTCCCAGCATCCTCCCAGCCCCTCCAGGGTCACTGCCTGACCAGGTGGGGGTTGGGTGAAGAGGCAGAGGTCAGGGTAAGACTCCTAGTCCAGATTGACTTTAGGTTCCTCTCTGAAACGTGACTGCATTCCACATCCTGTTCCTCTGGCAACCTCAGTTGGGATCATCTGTAGGGCAGTGTAGAATCTGGATCGGTGATGACCAATTCCTGCCACCATGGCTTTTCAACTATATTGATTTTTCCTAAAACGGATAAACAGATTAGCAATAAGTTGTGGAAACACTGTTTTCCTTACTAACAGTAGAGATGTGTATACATATCAATGCTGGTTTTTAAATATAAGCCCATAGGCACTCTGCTGCATGCAGATTCTATCTCAAAATAACACACTCTGAAGATCTTCCAAGACCCTCACATACAGATTCTTTTCCTTTTTTTCTCTGTACGACATTGTATAGAATGACTGCATCGCATCAAATGTAAACAGTGTCTCTGTCTGAAAATCCAGATGGTCTCCAGTCAGTTGTTTTTATAGAAGCCAAATGCTGCAGAAATTGTGCTTGCATGAATCTCAATTTAATTGCGTAGAATAGATTTCCAGACACAGAACTGCTGTGCAAAGTAATGCACCTTTAAAGTGTCTCATGTCACGGGATGGCAATGCTGGCGATACTCTTGTCTGTGATTGTGAAGACCCAGCTTGGGCAGAGGATGGTGAAACATCCACTGTAGAGGGAGGGGAAACTGGAACAGGCTTCCTGAGGGACAGGGTGACAGGGTTCATCAAGAGCCAAAAATATCCAAGTCTGAATGAAGAATATGTATTCATATGCATTTGAAATGGCATAAAGATTCCTTGGAAAGATGAAAAGAATCCAATAAAGTTTCGTCTGTGTGGCCAATGAGAGTGGACGCGGGCATAGGCGGGGGAGCCTTTCACAGATGACTTTTCATGGTTTGGATCCTGATACACGTGAAAATATGGAGGTGAAGTAGTAAGGAAGATTTGGGCCGGTAGCCCCGGCGACGGTCACCAGTTGAGCTCGCCTGATCTGTTGTGGGCTACGAGAGTCCGGGGACGGGCAATCTGGGCAGAGTCGCACGAGGCTGCTGCAGTGATGAGGCACTGGTTCTAGATATTTACCCAACCGTGTTGTCATGGGGGGGACATTACAGGTGATTGCTGATTTCAACCACAGATGACTTTCGGGGAAAGTTCTCTCCTGGGAGTTTCAGTTTCTACCCCGCCGCGTCCTCTCCGAGTTCTGCGCGCTCCTCCCAGGGCGCGCGCTGTCCCCGAGCTCCGGACCCGGGTCCTGCCCAGTGGAGACCGCGGAGTTGGTGCCCCGCTTCCGGCCGATGCCCCCGGGCCTCCGGGTCCACAGCGTCCGGACAAAACGGCCTTTGGAAGACCTGGGAGGACTCGCCGGTAGCGGCAAGGGACAGGCTGTTCCCTTGCCAGGAGGAGCCAGGAAATGCGGGGGCCGGTGGGGTGAGGAGCACAAGGTTCCTCCTTCATCCTCGCGGAAAGTTTGCCACCGGCTCAGTGTGGAGACCTCACCGTCCCGCTCGGATCCATGGGGCTCCGGCAGTGCGGCCCCCGCGAGGACCCCCATCCTCCTTGCCCTGGGGCTGCTGCGGGAGGGCGCCCATGGCGCACTAGGTCCTGAGTGCCCAGGGTCCGGCAGGGACTTCCCGTTGTCGCCTCCCCGACCCTGCCGCTCGCGGTCCAGGGCTCCTGGTTTCTCCACTGGGCTGGGGGCCAGGAGCGTGGACGTCGTGAGGCGGAGAAAACCTTGGGATGGGTGGAAAAGAAGGATCGGAGGGAGGGGGGGAGAAAGGGAGAGGAAGGAAGCAGGTAAGGCCAGAGAGCAATGAGAAACCGCCACCACGAAAATGGGAAGAGGGTGACACGCACAGCCCCAGCACTCCACCGACTCTGCGTCTCCTGCTTTCTGCCCTGTAAGGAACGCAGGCCCCACCCCCTCCACCCTCACTGTGTTTGGGATCAGCCATTTCAGCCGGATGAGGCGTCCTCTTGTGGGTGCGATTGGTATTTCCCTGAGGGCTGTGAACACCAAACACCTTTTCCTGCGCTCACTGCAATTTGCATTCTTCTTCTGATGCCAGTGGGCAAGGGGAGGTCCCCAAACGCTGATGAGACCTCCACTCTAGCCGGTGTGGGGCTCTTGACACGGCATCAGGAAATGAATTCAAGGACGAGTAGGAAAATAGAGAAAGGACGGAGATTTATTGTAAAAGGAAAAGTACACACTCAAGCAAAGGGAGTGCAGGGGAACTCAAGAGAGAGGCAGGGGCAAGGGGGTTTGGGGCTGCCACCTTTCGGGGGTTTCTTCAACCAAGGGGTGGAATATTCATGAAAATTCCTGGAAGAAGATGGGGATTTCTCAGAACTGTGGTGCCACCCATTTTTACACCAAATATGGGTGTTCTCAGAATTGCCAGGACTCTGGTGTGTGTGTGTTTAGTATGTTAATGAGCATATAATGAGGTCCTAGGTGAAACCTAGGTCAAATCCAGGGCCATGTTGGGTCCACTCTTTCCTAGCCAGCTTGGTCCACATCCTGTCTTTTAGGGTTTTATCAGCCCAGAGCCTAATAGATATTTCAACAAATTCCTTTTGCTACTCACCTGAAACTGCTGCCTAAAATTTTCTATTCTTTTGTGACCACTTTGTGTCTCACTTTGGAGAAATATCTATTCAAATTCTTTGCATATATTTAAATTGGGTTATTTTGCTTTATAATGTTGAGTTGCAAGAGTTCTTTATTTATTCAGCATAGCAGCCCCTTACCAGATACACGATTTTCAAACATTTTCTAAATTTTTAAAGGGTTTATACCTTCTAAATGGAGGCCTTTTTGAAGTACAGAGGTTTTACGTTAGTATGAAATGAAATTAAACTACCTTTTATTTTGCCATTTGCACTACTGGCATATAGTACTTAAGAAGCATTAGCCAAATCCGGGACCACAAAAATTTACTGCTCTACTTTCTTCTGAGACTGTCATAGTTTCATGTCTTAGGTGGACATCTGCCATTCATCTAGAGCTAGTTTTTATGTGTGCCGTAAGGAAGGGGTCAGCCTCATTCTTCTGCATGCGGCATCCAGTTGTCCCAGCACCATTCACTGCAGTGTAGGATGCACCTGCCCCACCTCCTGTCCCTCCTCCTGCACTTGGGGTCAGAACTGCCTCCTGCTGAATGGGTCTCCCAGGGTTTCCACCAATGAAGTCCCCATATGAATCCTATGTAAGCATCTGCTTCTCAGAGGACCTGGACTAAAGAGTGGATTCGCCAGAGGGAATTATATTTCATGAGATGTAACCTTCTGAGAATGGTAACACTCAGCATACCCCTGAATACCTCAAAAGTAATAAATTGCATGATTTGGTCATTTGGGTCCCATAAGTCTTCTGTCAATTTAGCTTATTGGAGTTTAATTTTTTTTTTGTTATTTCTGCTGTTGTTGTTGCTGTTGTTGTTGTTTTCTTTGAGACAGGCTCTCACTCTGTCACCCAGTCTGGAGTGCAGTGGCACCACCATGACTCACTGCTACCTCAGACTCCCAGGCTCAAGTGATCCTCCTGCCTTAGCCTCCTGAGGAGCTGGGACTACAGTTACATGCTACTCTACTTGGTCTATTTTAAAATTTTCTGTAGAGACAGGGTCTCACCATGTTGCCACGGCTCACCTCCAACTCCTAGCCCCAAGCAATCCTCGGCATTGGCCTCCCAAAGTTCTGGGATTACAGACACGAACCACCACTGCTGGCCCAAAAAGTTATTGCATTTTAGTTTTTACTTTTCACATGGTTGTATGACATTATGTAGATTTCTAAAATTCTGTATAAGTAACTTGGGGAATGCTATATAATAAAATGTTTTCTTTAGCCACAGCTTCCTAAAAATAGAAGTGGTGTTAAAATGTTGTGCATTCGTCAAATCTGGAAGAAGTTTCAAATTTTTAGGTTGATTCTGACCTCTCATTTTGGTTGACACAATAATCCATAGAAACAAGTAAAGCGCCCACTCTGATCTGGAAGGGGTAAGGAGGTGAAAGTATTGATAAGCCAAAGTGACAGCCACTTTTGTAGACGTGATCCTGCCTAAATATCTCATGCCCCTCAAAAGAGGGTCCTGAACTCCCCGCTTCTGCAGAGCTCCACGCAGTCCTTGAAGCCCTCTCTGGCTGTCTCTGCGAGTTACTGTACAGCTCCTCCTGGTCTCTGTGGGGCTGCAGAGGCTCCAGGTCCCCACGGCTCAGGGGCTGTCTTGCTCCCCAGGTCCCATCAAGGGTGCACCCCACTGTGGGTGGTGGAAGAGACCAGGTATAGCTGCTCCTGCCCCTACCCCTCTCCTGACCGGCCAATCTTAATAGGAGGAAGCAGTAGGGATGAGTGGAGCCGTGGAGGTTGGTGCTGGAAAGAACAGAAATGAAGACCTTTGTCCAATCCCCCTAATGATGGGGATCCCTTTCTGAGTTCTAGCAGCCCTGGGGTAGTCTGATGATTGGATTCCTCCCATGTGTCTTAAACCCTATTGTATGGCAGCCACTGTGTTAGGTGCTGGGTTTACATGTGGGTGATGGATGTGTCCAGTCCTCCAGGAACTTAGAATCCAGGCATAGAAACAAACACCCACGTGTTTTGGGAAGTATGGCCATTTTAGCTATATTGATTCTTCCAACCCATGAGCATGAAATATTTTTTTCCATTCATTTGTGTTGTGTCTGATTTTTTTTTTTTTTTTAGCAGTGTTTTGTAGTTCTCCGGTAAAGATCTTTTATCTCTTCAGGTAGATGAACTACTAGGCTGGGGCCCCCACTAGCCTGATGCCTGGCAGGGGGCGCCCGGCTGCCGCGGATGTCCCACTGGGAGGGACTGGCCCCGGGCGGGTCGCCGCGGGCAGAAACGCCTTTGGAAGACGTGGGAGGACTAGCCCATGGAGGCAGGGATGTTTTTTTTCTTGGGGCTTGAGGTGAGGGGAAATCAGAGGTGACTGCTGGTTTCCTCCCACAGCCTGGTGCGGGGGGCTGGGAGGACTTTACACCTGGCTCCTGCAGAGACGTCACTCCAGCTGGGGTCCTTGGGGCTCCAACAGAGCGGCTCCCACGCGGATCCCCCTCCTGCTTGCTTTGAGGGTGCTGGTGGGCGGCGCCCGTGATCCACTTGGTCCTTAGGGTCCACGGGTCGGGCCAGGAGCTTCTAGTCGTCCCCTTCCCCACCCCGTCGCCTGCAGTACAGGGTCCCTGGTTCCTCCGCTGGGCTGAGGCCCCTTCCAGGATGGACGTCCTGAGCCGGGAATGTGTGGAAAAGTACGTTCAGAGAGAGGACGGGAGAAAGGGAAGGAGAAGCGGGTGGCAGGAGAACCAGAAGAAATCCCCGCCCCGAAAATGGGGAGAGGGTGACACAGGGACAAGCCCCCACCCCCAGTTAGTCAGGGTTCTCCATAGGGACGGCCCCAATGGGATATAGGTATATATATGAACGGGAATTAGGGAAAACTGGTGCACACGATTTCAAGGCGAAGTCCAATGGTAGACCGTCTGCAAGCTGGGGAGGAGACAAGCCAGTAGAGGCCAGTGCAAGTCAGAAAGCCTCAAAATCGGCGAAGCCCACAGGGCAGACTTCAGCCCCTGCCAAAGGTCCCAGAGACCCCGAAAGTCGGAAACTGCTGGTGCAAGTCCCAGAGCCCGAAGGCCAAAGAACCCGGAGTCTGATGTCCAAGGAGGAAGGAAGCAAGAACTCTCAGGGAAGGCAAAGAGAAGCCAGAGAGCTCCACCCGCAGAGTCACCCCACCCTCTCCCGCCTGCTCTTCTCTAGCCCGGCAGGCAGCCCATGGTATGGTGCCCACCCACACTGGACACCTAATATTCACCATCACAGCCCTGCAGACCACACTCTCGCCCACACTCCACCCCTACCCATCTCTCTTTGCTCTGCCCCTGGAAGGGGTGAAGGATCCAGTCTCTCCATGTCCTCACTGTGATTATGATAACAGCCTTCCTACTGGGTGTGAGGTGGCATCTCCTCGTGGGTGTGATTTATGTTTCCCTCGTGGCTGTTGATGTTCAGCCTCTTTTCATGGGCTTAGTGACCAATGTATACTTCTCTGGAGAAATGTCCATTCAAATCCTTTCCACATATTTAGATTGCATTATTTCTCTTTAAAATATGGAGTTGTAAGAGTGCTTTATAGATTCAGGATACCAGCCCCTTACCAGATACATAATTTGCACATTTTTTCTCCATGCTGTAAGTTGTCTTTTCACTTTCTAAATGGCATTCTTTTAGAAGCACAGAAGTTTTACCATTGGAATAAGTCAAATTAAACTATTTTTCTTTTGTCACTAGTGCTTTGGCATACAGTACTTAAGCAGCCTTAGCCAAACCCAGCGTCACAAGGATTTACTTCCATGTTTTCTTTTTTCTTTCTTTTCCTTCCTTTTATATCCTTTTCCTTCCTTCCTTCCTTTTTTTCCTAACTTCCTTCCTTCCTGCTCCCTTCCCTTCCTTTCCCTTCCCTTTCAGTTTCCCTTTCCCTTTCCCATTCCCTTCCCCTTCCTTCCTTGATAAAGTTGCGCTATTGTTGCCCAGGTTGGAGTGCAATGGTGCGATCTCGGCTCACTGCAATCTCCACCTCCCATGTTCAAGTGATTCTCCTGCCTTGGCCTACAGAGTAGCTGGGATTACAGGTGCCTGCCACCACATCATGGCTAATTTTTGTATTTTTAGCAGAAACAGGTTTCACCTTGTTGGCCAAGCTGGTCTTGAACTCCTGACCTCAAGTGATCTTCCAGCCTCAGGCTCTCAAAGTGTTGGGATTACGGGCATGACCCCACCATGCCTGGCCCTCCAACCCCATTCTTGAAAGCTTTTCTCTCAAAACCTAATGACCTATCAAACTTGCCCCTCCTAGTATACATTGGGGATTAGGTTTGGGGGGACATAGACATTCAGTCTCTAGCACCACATCTGTTGAGTCCTCCATGGAAATGAGGAAGCTGGACAGCCTCCTCCCCACAGTCTCCCCTTGACTGCCATCGCCTCGGAGTGACATTGAGTAACTCACTAAGGCCAATGGCTGGGCTTCCTTGGGGACAGTTCCAAGGGCTGGTTCCTTGTTTGTGTCTGGGGATCCTTCCCTGCTTCTTTGCACATCTTACGTTTTTTGAGATGAAACTGAATGTTTACAGGAATACAATGTGACAGCTCTGAGAATCAGATGTCCCCACTCTTCAAGGTGTGTTGCTGCTGCTTGTTTAGTGACTTTCCTGGATGGATCTTATAACATCTGTATTCCCTGTCACAGGTGGACCCTGAAGTCTCCGCTCAGTTAGGTGAGGTTGGACAGAGGTTTGCATCAATGCCTTGAGCCGGCGAGTCTCTCCCCAGTACGGAGGGCTTTGTGTGTGTGGTGCACTCCTGCCCCTGCCGCACTCAGGTGGGCAGCTGATGTCACCACTGCAGCTCCACTTCCTGCCTGCACAGAACCTCCAGGTCAGCCAAAGCTCAGAGATGTGACCTTCTCAGGTGCTTCCTCAGCATGTGCCAGCCCCTATGCACATCTCATTCCCCAAATCTTTCTCTCGATTTCCCCCACTAGCCTCTTGTTTGTCCCACATGCAAACGGTGAGGTTGTACAGTTGGAATGATTGCTTTTAGCCAATGCTCTGAAGATCTGGCTTTTCCCCTAAAGAGAGACCTCAGCAGGTCAAATAATGACAAGCCCAATGAATGGGGCTTTTCCAGTGAGTCCCAGACTAGTCAAATAGAGTTCTCTGGGGCAGGGGCTTTTGAGGGGCTCCAAGCCCAGTGTGCCCCTCCAGTGAGTGGAGACTGTGACCTTGCAGCTGTCACCGACACGGTGAGTCCAGTGTTTTCTGGGCACAATAAATCAGGATATAATGTGAAGACAAGAAGTACAAAGAAACATTAGGAGGAAGAGTATAGATTTTCAAGTACCAGTTGGGAAGAATTAGAAAAAAAACAATGAGGAAAGGGGCAAAGTTGGCTTGGTTGTAGCTAACCTGGTGGAGAAACACAGCCATCTGTGATAGAGGGCCTAAGCTGTTAGGTTCCCCTCCAATGGTGAGACTACCTCCACAACCTGCTCTCTGTCCTCCTCTCTCCCGAGGCTGAATGCAGCTCTTGTGCCTTCAGTGCCAAGGATGCCACAGTCCCAGGCCAGAGGAAGAGCTGACGTGGACAGTGGAAAAGGAGGGGGTGGGTGTAGAAGAAGAAGGCTGACAGCAAGGATTTCCTGAGGATAAAAAAAAAAAAAAAGTCACTTGAAACTGGCAAAAAAAAAAAAAAAAAAAAAAAGTAAGGGTATAAAGAACAAGATGGAAAAGGAAATCTTGTATAATTTCCTTATACAGTGTTTAATTTTAGGGTTTGGCACTTTCGTGTATAATTTCTATACAATTATCATAATATACAACTTACGATTATTTTAAATGACTAGAGTTTAGTTTTTGATCTGGGTTAACGTTCATAGTGCAAAGTTCTGTCATTCCACTCAGTTAACCCCATTTTTTGGAGGGCTCTATGTCATTTTATTTTACTTATGCATCTTTAATTTTAACCTTTATTATAGATTAAAGGGTACACATACAGGTTTGTTACATGGGTAGATTTTGGGAGGCTGAGGCTTTGTGTCACAATGATCTCATCACTCAAACAGTAAGCATGGTACCCAACAGGTGGTTTTTCAGCCCAGGTGCCCCTCCTATCTCACCTGTCTAGTGATCTCCAGTGCCCGTGGTTCATGTGAATTCAATGTGTAGCTGCCACTTTCCAATGGGAACATGCAGTATGTGGTTTTCTCTTCTTGCATTAGGTTGCTTAGGATAATAGCCTCTAGTTCCATCCATATTGCTGAAAAGGATATGATTTTGCTATGTTTCGTGGCTGCATAGATTTCCATGGTGTCTATGTACCACATTTTTTTCATGCAATTCACTGTTGTTGGGCACTTAGATTGATTCTCTGTCCTTGCTGGTGAGAATAGCACTGTAATGAACATATTGGTGCAGGTGTCTTTTTGACAAAATGAATTCTTTTCCTGTGGGTATATCCCGAGTAGTGGGATTGCGGGATTGAATGGTAGTTCTATTTTAAGTTCCTGGAGAAATCTCCAAACTGCTTTCCATAGCGGCTGACAAGTTTGCTTTCCCACCAACAGTGTCTGTTTCTTTTCCTCTGCAGCCTCACCACCATCTCCGACTTTGTGACCGGTAAGAGATGGTAACTCATTGCAGTTCTGATTTACACTTATCTGATGATTGGTGATACTGAGCATTTTTTCATGTTTGTTGGCCACTTGTATGTCTTCTTTTGAAAGGTGTCTGTTCATGTCTTTGCACATTTTTTAATTGGGTTTTTTCTTCTTGCTTGTCAAATTGTTTAAGTACTTTGTAGATTCTGGATATTGGACCTTTGTCAGATGCAGAGTTTGCAAATAGCTTCCCCATTCTACAGGCTGTCTGTTTACTGTGTTGCTAGCTTCTTTTTCTGTGCAGAAGCTCTTTAGTTTAATGAGGTCCCATTTGTCAATTCTTGTTTTTGTTACAATTGTTTTTAGTGTCTTCTTCATGAAATCTTTGCCAGGCCCTATGGCCCTATGTCCACATTGGTATTTCTTAGCTTATATTCCAGGATTTTTACAGTTTTATTACCTGGGCAACATAGGAAGACCCAATCTCTACCTAAAAACAAAACAATTTGCTGGGCATGGTGGCATGCGCCTGTAGTCCCAGCTATTCTAGAGGCTGAGTCTAGAGGATCACTTGAGCCCAGGAGTTGGAGATTACACTGAGTGGTGACTATGCCACTTCACTCCAATATGGTTGACAGAATGAGAAAATGTAAAAAAACTATAACAATAAAAAGGATTAATACAATTCTTGGTCAGTGCATGGAAAGGATCTCCGAGGTCTGAAGTCCTGCATGCTATTTTACTAGCCATACCGTTTGGAAGAATAAGGTCACGCTTCAGAGAAGTGTCTGCTTTTCCACAATCAAAGAAGTAGAAAGAAAATGCTTTTTGCTGGGATTTCTTGTTCAGTTAAAACTTGTGCAGGAATGTAACAAACCTGCACATTGTGCACATGTACCCTAAAACCTAAAGTATAATAATAAAAACAAACAAACAAAAAATCTTAGAATTGGAATTACTATATCAAATGATGTAAACATGTTGATATATATTGCATAAGTGTTGTGCAAAAGGTTAATATTAATTTTCGTCCTTGAGTAGACAGTTATTTCACCATATCCTCATTAGCACTAAGTATTCTTTAATAAAAACAAAACAAAACAAACAAACAAAAAACTTGTTCAGGAATTCCATTCATTAGCACCAAGAGAAAGTGGCAGAAGGTGTTAAGAAAAATGGCCACTGGGATCATGAGCAAAGGTAATGAGTGGCATGAGATGTTGAGTCTAAAATGTTCTCATCACCTGCTGGGGCCTGTGGGCTTGCTAAGGCTTGAACTCCTGCTTTCCAGAAAGGCACAGTGGTGAGTAGACAGGCGGCCTCCCTGAAGGGACAGCAGGAACCAGACCAGGCTAACAGAGGCTTCTTGATATCATCTTCCACCTTGAGAAAAGATGAAGCGTTGGTTTAAGCGGCTGAGAAAAACCTGGGTCTGTTCTCCTGGGTGATCCCTCCCAGGCCCTCCCCATTTTGGAGCTTCTCCCGCAGATAAGGAACATGTTTTTCCCTCCAACCCTACCCTTGGCTGTGCAGCCTTTCCCAACCTCCTCCCTCCTTCACCACACCACAGAGCCAGCCCAGGTCCTGTTACAGCCCAGGGGGGCTCAGAACTGAGGCTGGTAATGAGGGGTCTGCACCCTCACTCAGGGCCTGCTCCTCCCTCTCATAGAAGAGTCTAGAGGACCTCGGGGAGCCCTGTCCAAAGAGAGGTCTCTGGATCCATGTTCCCTGGCCTTGGGTGGGCTTGCAGGCAAACCTCCTTCTTTCCCCTTTGCTCTCAGCCTCTCCTCACCCTGGGAGCTGCACTCACAGCTCTGAATGGGACTGCCCCTGCCCCGGCCCACTCATTCCTGGCCAAGCTCAATGGTGACCATGGACCTCTAGCAGCAGCTCAGCTGCCCTATCTGAGTCCACTCTGCTCCAGGCAGGGCCATTAGCTGGCTCAGGATCTGGAGTGTGCAGGAGGTGGGATGGCAGGGGCATCGCCCCAGGGCCCAGCCAGGAATCCCATGGGTCCAAGGGGCTTGGCCATTTCCTAAACCTCATCCTGGATACGCTGTACTCTTCACCTTCCACCTTAACTGCTGGGACTCAAGGTGCTCTCTCTGGGAATGCAGCCTTAGGAACTGGGTGGGCCAAGGCCCTCACAGCCCCCTCGTCCTGGAATTCCCCCAGGTTTCTCTCTTCTTAGCCTCCTCCAGGGACACCCTTTCCCTTGATGTCCTTGGTGAAGTGGCCATGCTACTCCTCTCCTTCTGTGCAGACTGCCCATGCCTGAGTTCCTGCTGCCTGCAGGCCACACACCACTACCCTTCCCAAATAGAAACCTGCTGTGAAATAGGCCTGAATTGTCTAAACCCTCTTGAACTCAACAGGCCCTGAGCCTTGGTATGGGCCCCTCCCTTTCCCTCTGGCCCTGACAGCGAGAATCCATCAGAACTCAAGGTTGAGCTGCCAAGGTCATTGCCAACAGGCGACATCAGGTCTCATTCACCTGTCTCATGTCAGAACGAGAAGGTCCCGGCTATGGGGAGAGGTGGGGCTCTGGGAATTCTCCTTTCCCTTCCTCTCACCTCACCCATCTGTCTCTCGTTCCCCTCACAGTTTTGCCCACAGTACCTGTCACTCTAAATGACTCTCCTCAGATGCCAGGGAGGATGAAGCAGAGGATGATGAGGAAGCTCCAGGGACTGAGGGTGGTGGCTTTAGCTTTGGGTTGAGCTAAGCCTGGGGCCACGGTGGGTGGTGCTGAAAGGGAAACACAAAAGTGACAACTCTTGTCCACGCCCCAAATCTGAGGAGATGGCTCCTCAGCTCCTGCTACCCCAGGTCATCCTGGAAGGCAGAGGATTTGTCTCCCCTGCTGTGGGGCAGCAGCTGTGACAGGTCCTGGGGTTAGGAAGGGAGAGGGGGTGTCCCCTGTCCTCAGGGAGCTCACACAGCTGCTGAGGGAAGCAAGGCGACAGCACAGCCCACCCTCCTGCTGTGGCGGAAGAGGAGGTGATGCCCCAGGGCCGGGGACAGAAGAGTCTCGGGGCTGGCATTTGAGATGGTTTTGATGGATTTCCAGAAACAGACCAAGGGAGAGGAAAGGAAAAGCAATCCTAGGAGGAGGGAAATCTAAGGAGAAAGGTCTAGAAACACAATGATGCCCACAGTTTCGAGGCTGGCGAGAAATCCACAGTGAGTGGAGCAAAAGCAAGTGCAGTGAGGAAGAGGAGTCAGGAGGGAGAGCATAGGCACCCCAAGGAGGAGCCCTCCATGAGGGGTTCATATTCTTACACTCGCTCAAACACACACTCACACTCACACACACATAGACTCACACCCACTCACACCCATACACCCACACCCACCATACTCAGACACTGACAGACAAGGGTGTAACTCGCTGGCATCTCCAAGGTGCTCCCAGTGCTCCCTTGTCAGTTACCTGTGGGTTCCAGCCTTTTCTTCCTGTGCGTCAGGAAGTACCTAAGCCAGCTCTTGCAGTCTCTCAAGACCATCTTGAAGAACATGGTCAGTTCGCTGTCCTTCTCCCACTTCTCTTTCAGCCGCCTGGCTCCATCCTGAACCGCTGTCCACTTTCCGTTGTTTGAGTCAAAGAGGAGGAACTTCTGTCCATTGAAGCTGAACTGCCAAGACCCACGGATGCATCCATCGGCTTCACACTCACAAGACATCCTGGCCTGCAGCGTGAGGGGTCCTGCCCCAATCAGAAAGAGATCAGCCCTGGTCTTTACAAATTCTCTTCCCTGTCCCACATCCTCCTATGCTGAGACCATTCTCATCTGGTCCTGTTGTCTCCTCCAAGTCCTGCCCCTGCTGCTGGGCTTCATGGAGGTCCCATGTCTAATTTCTTCTCCCCACACACAGTGCAGCCCCTGAGCCCACAGTCTGCTCCCTTCTGTCCTTGGTCTCTTTCACTCACCACTGGGTGGGAAATCCTCCTTCTCAGTGTCAGCCAGTTCCAGTCTGAGCCTCTGCCCCACATCTCTCAGCATTTCCAATTGTTTTCCCCAGGCATCTGTGGCATCCAGCTGCTCTTCTAGGTGACCCATAGATAAGATCTTGTCACTGCCACAGTCATAGGAGAGAAAATTCTTCTGATCCACCTGGCTCTGGACCTCACACCACCGTTGTCCATGTCTGGGCAAATGAATGATGGTGAAGTTATACCAGAGAGAGTGAGCGTCTATGGAAAAAAAGAAAAAACACCAGAGAGTGTTGGGGTGGGGGAAGGACTCCAAACACTGTGACAGCCAAGAGCGTTTCCTGAAGGGCTGGGCTGGCAGAGCATGGATTTCTCTTCCTGGACGGTGGTCTCTGCCTGTGGAGGGACCATGGGTCGCTAACATGTCCATCTCCCCACTCTGCCAGGCCTATACTCACATCCTTCAGCACAGGACCCTGCCAGGGAGGTGGCAGGCCTGCTACAGGAGGAAGGACTTAGATGGCAGGATCTGCAGGAGCGGTCCAGGGGGACTGCAGGAGGCGGGAGAGTGTGGGAGGGCACCCTGAGGATGTTGGAGCGTGGTGCAGTGGGTACGACGTAGTCAACATCGGATAAGGAAGAGTTCATTTATTATGGGTAACAAGACATGGTAAGTTCCCTGGAATGTGGTCATCTGCTAGTAGGTTACCCTTGGAATCTTGGAAAAAGGAATGACCCACACCACATGAAACAGAAAACCCAGGTCTTACGTGGCAGGTTGTACAGGAAGGAACAAAAGACTAAGAGAAGTGCGCATGCCAGAGTGACTACAGTATGAAAATCCAGAACAATGCTCACCCTCTGTGCTCAAGGGAAGCCTGGAAGACTCCTGTTTACCCAGCATATAAAGAAGGCCCCAGGAGAAGGCAGCAGACTGTCAAGAAGCTCAGGGATGCCTGTTGCTGAAGGCCAGGGTCAGGGGTAGGAGATGCTCTTCCTGAAATGGGCTCCCAGTAGTAATGGGGATGGAAAATCCTGAAATAACAGATCTCAAGTGGAGGCCGTCAACTGTCAGCAGGAAGGAGGGTGCAATGATGGAAATAATTAGAGAAGTCAAATGCCAGCTGGGGACCTCAGTCTTACAAAGCTATGCCCATGGCTCATAGAACAAAAGGGTCCAAGATCGAAAAGAGATGGAGACTCCACCCGGATACTATTAGATTTAAATAATTACCACAAAGACAAAATGCAAGGATGGATGACCAGGAGGCTGAAAGTTGTCACCTCAGGAAATAACTGAGCTCCCTTGCCCAGCTTTGAGAACTGAGTCACATCTCAGACCCAGAGTCCATTACTAGAAGGAGAGCCCAGAGGCCCCGGTGGGCTCCTTCAACCCCACAGCAACTGCAATGACTCCTTCAGCCTCCCCCACAGAGCCAGATGGGCATTCACTCTAGTAACTGTATGCCATGAAACAACAAATACCCAGACACTCCTAGTGGACACAGTGTGCGATCCGAGCTCTTCCCAGGGATGTGAAGCATTAACTTGCTCCCCTGTTACTCATGAGGTGCATTTGGAGCAAAGTAACAGATGGACACCTGTGTCAGGTCCAGCTTAGAGGGATGTGCTGGGTTCATAGACCCATTCGATGGTAATTTCACATTTCCTGGATTTCTACTGGGAATGGATACTGTTTGTAGTTAATGTAACTATTATATGTTGTGCTGGTCGTATGACCTCCCCTGTCACTACTCAACTCTGCTCTTGTAGCTGGGATGCAGCCATACACACTCTGTGATGAGGGGTGTGGCTGGACCTGCCACTACAGCTATTTGACCCTGGACTCCCTAAGATCCCAGAGGCATGTGTGGTTGGAAAAGGTGCTATGTGGATTTCATGGCTATTCCCAACCACAGAATCACAACGCGGTCTGCTAGTGCTCAGAAGCAAGGCTGTGCCACTCACAGCAATGAAATCCCCTCGTTTAAAAGTGGCTCCTGTTGTGGTCCTGGGCCCTGGTGGAGATGGGCCTCCGGCTATGGGAGGGCCTCAGAGCTGCCCAACACAGGGTGTGCTCCTCACCCTTTAGGTCATTAGGAAGATAGGCCCACAGTGAGAAGACACAGGTGGGTCTCCTGGGATGGGCAGGAGCAGGGCCACAGGGAACCAAGAAGCTGCACAAGCAGTTGGCTCCGATCCCCAGGACACCACATGCTTACACCCCCTCACCCTCAGCTCACACCTGAGGCTTCAGGGAGGGTCCCTGAATCACCCCTGGGGACCATTAATGCTACTCAGCAACAAAGGAGGGGGGCAGTAGGCCGGGAACCATGGGACTCCCCGTCACATCCATCACATCCACACCTCCCAGAAGCCACAGGCAGGGTGGGACACACTTGTGAGTCTTCAACTTACACCACTTGGAGATGACACCCTAGGGGATGGGGCAGCAATTGCCAGGACACAGCATGTGCCCTCATCTGGAGTCAGCAACCTAGCACAGTGTCCATATCAGGTTTCCCTTCTATTTGCAGGTTGCTCTTGCCTACTGCTGCTCCACAAAGGGACAGGACTTGACACAGAGACAGAGAACCCATGGTAGGCGAGGACCAAACTGCCTTCAGCCTTTCGCTTCTAGAAGGGGTTTGCTGACTCCTGCCTGCTTAGTGACTATTCTATGTGACGCTGGCTTCACCCCTGTCTTGACCCCAGCGTGGGTTCCGGGGGCTCTGGTTTCTCCTTCCCGAGGACGAGTGGGGCTGCGGGGTTGCACCAGGGATCCCCTCCCCACCTCGCCCTCTGCAGCTTTTTGGCCCCTCTACCCTCCTGCGTTTCTTTTTTCGCCTTCTTTGACCCCCCTCCTGCCCTGTGGGGCAAGCAGCAGCCGCAGGAAGCGGACCTGGCGAAGAAGAGCAGCGAATCGGAACTGAGCGTGGGGGCAGTCTGGGGAGATCGCGCCGGTCCTTCAAGAAGCCTTCCCTTCTCTGAAACCCGCTGCAGTCCACAGCCCCCCAGGTTTGGCCCCCGCCCCGCTTAGGCTCCATCCCCGAACTCACCGGCCCGCCCCGTCCCGGACCAGTCGAATAGCAGATGCGGAAGAATGGCGAGCGGCAGAAGGTTCGCGGGGCTGGCGGCCGCTGCCATTGTAGACCTGGAGCGCCGGGGCACCAGGCGCGGTCGATGTGAAGACCGGCGGATGAATCACTTCGGCCCTCCCACGTCAGCTAGTGATTGAGTGTGATCGGCCCCGTCCCGCCCCGCCCTGTCCCGTCCCGCCCCGCCCCGGGATCCAGGGGAGCCTACGCCTGCCCAGGTTTGGAGGGATGCTCCGCCCTATCCCGCCCCGTCCCGCCCTTCCCAGTCCAACCCCAGGCTGGGACCCGGGGACCCTATGCCTGCTCTTGTTTGGGGATGCTCCGCTTCGTCCCGCCCCGGGCTAGTGGCCTGACAGCGGCCCCCTCTGGCCAACCCTCACCCTCCACCCTGGGCTCCGGGCGGGCCAGGACACGGTTCCTTCTTGACCGCCTCATTTAATTTTTTAACACACCATTTATTATTACCCCAATGTAAGCACTGATGCACAGGAAAGCGAAGAAACTTGCACAGGGATATTCAGTGGCGGCTGTGTCCCGCTCGTCACCGCCTCTGCCAGCGACACCCGCCCTCCTTCAGCCTGCGCCACGGAGTCCCAGCCCCTCTGCGTCCAGGGCGCAGCTGCTTCCCAGTCCGGAGCAGACCTTCTTTGCCTCTCCACTAAAAGCATGAGGAGGCCTTTGAGTATATTCTGTATCCCTTTATGACTTCTGGGAAAAAAAAGAAAGAAAAGAAAGCCCTAGTGGCCTACCGTGATCAGTAATCAAATGATCAATTGTGTTTCCATGGAGAGCAGAAGCCGAGGGAGGGTCTACGCATGCGTGGGGCTCACTTTTCTGCACATTCATCTGTGGCCAGCTACACCCAAATCCATGGCTGCACACGCATCTCTGCCCGGTCCCTGGATGGTGACTGCAGCCATCCTCAAAGCGGCAACCCCAGTGTATCCTCGTCTCAGTCACCATGGAAACATCTAGATCTGTGGGCAGAAGCCAGAGGGAGGTGAGGGGCCCAGTGGCCCTTGGCTGCAAGGGAGGGCTTTAGCCTGGGGTGAGGAGTGGGCAGAGATCTTGAGTCCCACTCAGCCCCCAGCCACTCAGCCCATTCCTTATTGAATGAGAAAAATAGGCACAGACCTCCCGCTCTATACAGTCTTCACGTTGGGATCACCCGCACCTGGTGACCATCAATCCTGAGGGTCCTGAGGCTGTGGGAAAGGGGAGGAGGCCTGGACAAAGCCCAGGGCCTGTCTCTGCTTCAGGACAGAGTCATGGGAGGGCAGCCACCTCTGTGACTGAGCAGGGACACAGGAGCCCAGAAGGTTCTGGCCTGATGCACTAGAGCCTCTGTGCAGGCGGGGCCACGTGGAGGGTAGTCTGGAGGACAACAGACACACAGGGGTGGGCAGTTCTCAGATTTGGGAGGGGCAGAGCTTGGCGGGTCCCAGGATCTGTGTGTGAGAAGAGCCTCCCACGTACAGGGCTGGGGGCAGGAGCCCAGGTTAGTCCTGGGAGGAGGCCTCTGGGAAGGCCCTGGCAGCCCCACCCCTGAGGCCAGGTGACCTGGGCCAGTGACTAGGGGAACAGGAGGAAGGCAGAAGGAGGCTGGCAGGAGACCTCCAAGCAGGACAGCCAGGTGACAGGAGGAGGGGCTTTTGTGCACACCTGGGCCCTCCTGCCTCACCCCTGCTGCAGGCATCTGGCCACCAGACTCAGGCCTGCCCAGGAGGGGAATAGAAGTGGCCCAAATGTTATTGTAATGGCCGGGATCTAGAGATCATGCATTCAGATATGGAAATCAGCTGATATTGTGGCTGAATATTCCTGTGCAAGGTTCTTCAGCTTTCTAGGCATGGATGTCCGCATGTGGAAAATGACAAATGCGATGCACACAGATGAAATGAGCAGATTCTACAAGGAACCCTGTCCTTGCACATGCTAAGGACCCAGGGCAGGTCTCCTATTTCAGTTGTGAGCGCTGCCGCCCTCCCTGAAGTCAGCAAATGCCAGGCCCACCCTGAGGAGAGCTGAATCTCTGAGCCCAGGCTGTGGCCTCTTCATGGCCCTGGGGGCGCTGTGAGGGGGAGGAAATGAAAGCAAGACCCACCATCAGGACTCAGGCATGTTTTTCAGACCCACAGAGGATGATTTTTCTCTCCGTCACCTGGTGAGCCTGACATGATTTAAGGGTGGTTGGAGGCTGAGTGAACCAGTGAATGAATGAGACAGTTGTGGGAGTGAATGGGACTCAGAGGAAAAGCACAGGTTCAGAGGGGAGCTGGAGCGGAGGTTGTAACCCCCAGCGGCCTGAAGGTGGCAGCATCGAGGTTGGTAATTTTTTTTTTTTTTTTTGCCTTTTTTCTTTTTTTAGTTGTTGGGTTCTATTTGTTGTTTTCTTGTTTGTTTGTTTTTGAGACAGAGTCTCACTCTGTCGCCCAGACTGGAGTGCAGTGGGACGATCTCAGCTCACTACAATCTCTGCCACCCGGGTTCAAGCGATTCTCTTCCCTCAGCCTCCTGAGTAGCTGGGATTAGAGGCACCTGCCACCACCCCTGGCTAATTTTTGCAATTTTAGTAGAGACAGGATCTCACCATGTTGGCCAGGCTGGTCTCGAACTCCTGGCCTCAGGTGATCTGCCTGCCTCGGCCTCCCAAAGTGCTGGGATTACAGGCGTGAGCCACTGCGCCCGGCCCCAACTTGGAAATTTGAATCTCCATCTGGGTTTTCCAAGGAAGAGTAACTCTGGTTTTCAACCAGTCTGGGGGTGCTTCATCAGGATAGAATCTTCTAGAAAACATAGTGTGATGACGGACAGCAAACTGCTGTCTTCAGTTGGTTGGATTGAGCCTAGAGTGCACCAGGGCCAGGAAAATCTTGTCTTTTTCTTGCCTTTTTTTTTTTTTTGAGACGTTGTCTCCTACTGTCACCCGGGCTGGTGTGCAGTGGCGTGATCTAGGTTCGCTGCAACCTCCGCCTCCCGGGTTCAAGCGATTCTCCTGCTTCAGCCTCCTGAGTAGCTAGGATTATAGGCATCCCCCACCACACCCGGCTAGTTTTTTTGTATTTTTAGTCAAGATGGGGTTTCACTATGTTGGCCAGGCTGGTCTCTAACTCCTGACCTCATGATCCTCCCACCTTGGCCTCCCAAAGTGCTGGTATTACAGGTGTGAGCCACCGCACATGGCTGAAATACTTGCCTTTTAAGCAAAGAAGGAACGAGTCTGAAAGTGGGAATGGAAATGGGAAAAGATAACCGGGCCAGGAGGAAAGAGAAGGAGAAAAGAAGGGTTGGGGTCTGAGAGGTAGCAAAGATTCAAGCATTTCCTGCTCCATGGCCTGGAGTTGCAAGTGGGCGGGGTGGGGCTACTGGAGCTTGACAGCCTTGAGGGCCAGGGTGACTCACGCAGTGGCCCTCTGCTTCCTCTGGGTGTGTCACACCCTGGGTCCCCAGTGGCACAGGTGCTGGCACGAAGTTGGGTGTTTGCCTCCAGCCTCTGCTCCTGCTGCCAGGCTGGTCCGGGGCAGGGCGGGGCGGGGCGGTGAGTTCTGGGGCTGGACCCTAAGCAGGGGTGTGGGCAAATATGAGGGTCTTGGACTGCAGGGGGTCAGGAGGAGGGGAGGCTTCTGGAAGTTCCTGAAGGTTGCCCTGAGATTTAATGTGACGTTGCTAGCTAGAGCCAGCTTGGCGTGGGGAGAGCGATGTGAGACTGATGAAAAGCGTGCAGCCTGATTTAAAGCCAAACCCTGAGCCCTTTCCAAGAACAATAAAGCATATTGTAGTCGCTAAAAGAAACAAATACAAAAAAATTAAAAAGTAGCCTTTCTTCGCAGATACAGCACATTTTATTTTTAATCTTTACATTTAACATTGTCTTTTGAAAATAGTGTACATTATTCAATATTTTAAAATCCAACCTGGGAGTTCCAGTGATTTACATGATAAGTTTAGTAATTCACTTTTATTGTAATTACTACTGTTTAGGATTTAGCTCTGCCATCTTTTTTATTTTATTTATTTATTTATTTATTTATTTATATTTATTTTTTTCTCTGTCACCCAGGCTGTAGTGCAGTGGCACGATCTCGGCTTGATGCAAGCTCCTCCTCCTGGGTTCACACCATTCTCCTGCTTCAGCCTCCCGAGTAACTGGGACTACAGGCGCCCGCCACCATGCCTGGCTAATTTTTTTTTTTTTTGTATTTTTAGTAGAGATGAGGTTTCACCATGTTAGCCAGGATGGTCTCGATCTCCTGACCTCGTGATCCACCCACCTCTGCCTCCCATAGTGTTGGGATTACAGGCATGAGCCACCGCACCCAGCCTATTTATTTTTTTTAAGATATGGGATCTCCGTCTGTTGCCCAGGTTGGAGTGCAGCGGTGTGGTCATAGCTCACTGCAGCCTCTAACTCCTGAGCTCAGGCCATCTTACTGCCTCAGCCTCCGAGTAGCCAGGACTACAAGCATGCGCCACCCACTGGGCTAATTTTCTATATTTGTCTGTAGAGATGGGGTCTGCCTATATTGCCCAGGCTGGTCTTGAACTCCTGGGCTCAAGCGATCCTCTCACCTTGGCCTCTCAAAGTGCAGTGATTACACTGTGCCTGGTCCACATGTATTTATTGTGTTTTTTAATGCTGGCATTTCCCCTCCGTACCTGTGTTCCATTTAGTATACTGAGGGTTTTTTTCTGTTGCTTTGAAAGTTATACATTCTAGTTTTCTTCTCTGGGTGGCCGCCCTTAACCTATGACTCATACCAGTATGTGTCACATTTATTGGTATTATTGGTTTTGTTTTATTCCTAATTTTAGAAGTCTCAGCATGTTTTCCTATCCCTTTCGCGTGCCACCTCCAGCCCCATTTTCCTGATAGCTTTCCTAGCTGTAATTCTTGGTTATTCTTAGCTACACTTCCTTGTTTCTGTGGTACCAACTTCACATTTCCCCTTGTTGTGAGATAACAGTAATCTGGAATAGATTCCTTGGTCACTTGTCCTCCTAGGTTCTCTTGTCGTATCTCCTGTGTTTCTCTGGCTATTGAGGCACCTTCCTCTAAACTATTTCCAACTTGGATCTTAGGAGGCAAATATCCTTCAGGTTTTCTACGTTTTGAGTATTTCTAATACACCGTGGTGGGCAGGATCCGGCAGCTGCCCCTTCAAGTTTCCTGTACCTTTCTAGAACAATATGTTCTAGAAAACACTGATGATAGGACAACTAATGGCTGTCTTAGCCTGTTTGTTTGAGCCTGGTGCGTACCAGCGGCAGGAAAATCCAGTATTTTATGCAAAGAAGGAATGCGTATGAAAGTGGGAATGGAAATGGGAAAGGAAAGGGGGCCAGGAAGAAGGTGATGGAGATAGAAAGGGGTGAGGGGCCTAGAGAAACCAGCTGCTCCTAGTCTAGGCACTGCTAGTCTAGGTACTGTGAGTCTAGGCACTGCTAGTCTAGGCTCTGCACAGTCATAATTAAAGCTACTCATCAGTTGACCTTAAAACAGAGAGATTTTCCTGGGTTCTCTGAGTGGGCCCAGTGCCATTACATGAGCTCTAAAAAGCAGAGAATTTTCTCAGGCTGGAGCCAAGAAAGATGCATCCAATGTCAGAGAGATTCTAAGCATGAGAAGGATTCCATGCACTGTTGCTGGGTCTGAGATGTGGGGGCCATGAGCAGGACTGGAGAGGGGCCTCTGGGAGTTAGGGAAGGGCTGCAGCTGACAGCCAGCAGGGAAGCTGGGACCTCAGTCCCACAGGTCCAAGGACTGGATTCTGCCAGCAACCTGAGTGCACTTGGAAGCAGATGCTTCCCAGAACCTCCCAATCAGAGCCCAGCAGGTGGACACCTTGACCTTGACCTTGAGGAACTGGGAGCAGAGAAACCAATCAAGCCATCTCAGGCTTGCAAACTAGAGGACTGTGAAATAATAAAGATGTACTGATTTAAGCAGGTAAGTATGTTGCAATTTGTTATGGCTGCAACAGAAAAGATACCTTCCTATTTAAATGAGAATTTGACTGGATAAAGAATTCCAGGCTCAAGTTCTTTTCCTTCATATTTTAGAAAGAATACTCCGTTGTTATCTTGCAACCAGGGTTGCTGTTGTGTAGTCTGAGGGCCAAGTGTTTCCTTCTTCCTTCCATTGTTTCTCTGGGGTAATATGGGGGAGGGAGCCAGAAGCCTGAGCTTCTTTCCTGTCTTCATCCAGTGGATTTGTACCGTTCCAGGCTGTTAGTCACATCTCAAGGAGGTGGAGAATGGTTTGTACTTTAACCTACCTTTTCATAGATGCACTTGTAGATCGGACAAGTTTATTGTTTTTTTCTTATTCAACTACTGCTAGTCTTCTCTCCTTCTATCTTTTATAAATATTAAACTTACTGAGACGTAATTTACAGACAATACTCCTTTGTGATCATAGGAGCTTAAAGTCTCTTATCTTTGGGAGCATATTGAAACTTGTAGGCATTTGGCCATATTATAAGGCATGTTCCCAGGCTATAAACGTTAAACAGGTGAATGATATTACTTCAGTCATGAATCATCTTACCAACCTGTCAGTTTTGTAGAAAATCACATTTCTAGCAGTGCTTGCTTCAGGTTTGCAGAGGAGAAAAACAGCAATGTTTTCACTGGACATTGGCTTTTAGACAAAATGAATGCTGGAACTATATTAAATTCATTTTTACTTCCTATCATTTCTATATTGTATAGATTTCATAAAATCGGCCCACAGTCTTAAACTGAAGATAATTGTAATAGATATCTTAGTAAAATACCCAATCTCTTTCAGTCATTGGAAACACTTATAAATTCTAGGCTTTAACAATAAATAGCACGTTGTAGAACAGCAGTGTCGTTGAAAAACTGAATTTAGTTGAGTTAATCAGACATGACAAGATATTTTATGACCCTAACAGAAGCTTAATGAACAATGTTGAATAGATTTCAATACTTTTTTATAATGTATCTAAACTGTGTCAATTATGGTAACACTGCCTTTGAGAAGAAATCATCAATTTTGGATTCAACATACGGGATGGCACCCTAGAAAATGTTAAAACGTCAGGAGAATTTTGCCTTTAAGAGTGGAAATGAGTAATGAAAATACACATTACCAGAGTCACCTCCTGGGACACCTAGACATTTACTTGTGATTTGAGCATTTTTCTGCCTAGAAACGGCAAAACTGACTGTTTAGCTCTAACTGGCAGGCACCACGTGACATAGCAACAACAGAGCAAGAAAACCAGGAAAATCTTTTGCTCAGAATAAAGTTATTTCAAATCTTGTTTTCAAAGCTTTTTTGCTAAGGTACCTCTTCTACCCAAGAAACTAACAAAGAGCCACAGCAGCAACAATGATGACCAGCGAGAGCAGCATTGTGCATGTAAAATCCAGTAAAGCACTCTGCCCCGAGGATTCATCACTGCAGCTGTCCTGAGGGTTAGAATGTCTTCTACCTGACTGCTCCGGGAATGTGCAAGCCAAAAAATTAACAAAAATGATCCTGGCTTGTGGAGATCCACAGGCGTTGAACAGAATCAAACATAATATCTCTGCAGAACACAACCTCACGTAGGCAGCAGAGGTTTCCTGCAGTAAAAAAGCCAAGCCACAAAAAAGCTCAGAAACCTACAGAATATATCAAAAGTCAAACCACAGTAAGTGAGTGGGCCAATCCCACAGAGAAGGTTCGGCCCTGAAGAACTACAGATATTAGAACTACAAAGAAAATAGTAAAATATGTATCCTTAAATCATTAAAGACATAAAAGAATAAAACACACTGCAAATATTGAGACATTGTCAAAAAAGACTAATTGTATCTAAAATAGAAAAAACCAAGCAGCACTTACAGCAATGAAAAATGTTAATTAAAATTTGAAACTCAACACAGTGATAAAGCAGCATGTTAAATAGAGGATGAAGTCACTGAACTGGATGGATCTGAAGAAATCATTCAAAATTTGGTAGAGAGAGAGAGTTTCATGCTGAAACTGCAAGAGAGAAGTGTAAAGATATGGATGTACAATGAAAAAGTCTAACCTGCCTCTAATTGGACTTCCAAAAGCAGAGAAGAAAATGAGGGAGAGGAAATTTTCAAAGAGCTAATGGCTAAGAACTTTTCAGATTTTATGAAAGACATAGATTCTCAATTTTAGGAAACATAACAAATCTCAATTAGAATAAATAAAAATAAATTCACTCCTAGGTGCATTGTGATGAAATTGCAGAATGTCTTAAAGGTCGTCTTCAAGAAGAATATCTTTGAAGAGAACAACTTAAAAGAGAAAAATTTAAAAGCAACTGTTGATAAAATACAATCAATAGGAAAGACAATTTGACAACAGCCTCCTAGCCAGTTTTTAAAATTCGCAGCCATTGTCTCTCAAAATATGCCTTCTATGTTGTCTTTTACCTGTCCTTTTAGGATTCTAATTAAATGTGGGGTGAACCTTTCCACAGTGTCCACCACAGCAGCTGTGGCTTCTGAATTTTACTGTCTCTTCTAAATTTTTCCACCCTTCGGTCTTCCTGTACTGCATTCCAAATGGTTTCTCTTGACCTGCCTTCCAGTTTACACTTCTCTTTTCAGCTCTGTCTAATTTGCTATTAAAGCCATCTGCTGAGTTTTCATTCCAGTTATTTATTTAGTTTTATACTTAGAGATTATTCCATAGCCCATATATCTTACATTTGAAGTAATGAATTTTTTTCTATTGATGTTTTTTCATTTTAAGTTATTGAAACATAGTAAGCATAGTTATTTTTAAATCCCTGCCTGATAATTATTTTATTTTATTTTATTTTTGAGACAGAGTTTTGCTCTGTCTCGTGGGTGGCCCGGGCTGAAGTGCAGTGGTGCCATCTCGGCTCACTGCAACCTCCGCTTCTGGGTTCAATAAAGCCTCCTGAGTAGCTGGGTCTATAGACGTGCCCAACCACACCTGGCTAATTTTTGTATTTTTAGCAGAGACAGGGTTTCACGATGTTGGCCTGACTGGTCTTGAACTCCTGGCATCAGGTGATTCTCCCGCCTTGGTCTCCCAAAGTGCTGGGATTATAGGCTTGAGCCACCACACCTGGCCAGATAATTCTAAAATCTAAAGTTGCGAGGTCTAACCCAGCAGTTACTAGCTACATGAGGCTATTGAGAGGTTGAAATATGACTACTTTGAATTGAGATGTACTGTAGTATATGGTGCACACCAAATTTCAAAGGTTTAGTATAAAAATGTCAAATGTTGGCCGGGTGCGGTGGCCTCACGCCTGTAATCCCAGCATTTGGGAGGCCGAGGTGGGTGGACCACGAGGTCAGGAGATGGAGACCATCCTGGCTAACACGGTGAAACCCCGTCTCTACTAAAAATACAAAAAATTAGCTGGGCGTGGTGGCTGGTGCCTGTAGTCCCAGCTACTCAGGAGGCTGAGGCAGGAGAATGGCTTGAACCTGGGAGGCGGAGCTTGCAGTGAGCCGAGATCGCGCCACTGCACTCCAGCCTGGGCGACACAGTGAGACTCTGTCTCAAAAAAAAAAAAAAAAAAAAGGCAAATGTCTCATTATTCATTTGTCTATTGATGACATGTTGAAATAATAGTTTTGGTTAAAAAAATGGAGTTAAAACATATTGAGTTAAAAATATTGTAAAAATGTATTTCATCTGTTTCTTTTTGTTTTTTCAATGTGTTCACTAGAATATTTAAAATTCCCTATGTGGCTCACACTTGTGACTTGCATTATATTTCTGTCAGAGTACTGATCTAGAGGTTCCATGTATCTTCTGTTTCTGTTGCACATTTCAGCTGGTTCTCATTTTTGCTATCTTATCTCCCCATGTGGTTGGTTATCTTTGTCTATGTTCTGGATACAATGTTTTAAAAATTGCTGTTGAAAGAATATCAAGTGTAGGATGGGCTGGCCATAGTGACTCACTCCTATAATCCTAGCACTTTGTGAGGCTGAGGTGGGGCAGATGGCTTGAGGCCAGATGTTTGAGACCAGTCTGGGCAACATGGTGAAACCTCGTCTCTAGTAAAAATACAAAAATTAGCTGGGCGTGGTGTCATGCACCTGTAGTTTCAGCTACTCGGGAGACTGAGGTGGGAGGATCACCTGGGCCTGGGAGGTGGAGGCTGCTGTATGCTGTGATCGTGCCACTGCTCTCTAGCCTGGGTGACAGAATGAGACCCCATCTCAAAAAAAAAAAAAAAAAAGTAGGATGATATTTCCTTCCTCCAGAAATGAATTTCATTTACTTACATCAGGCACTTGGTAGCTATAAAATTGCTTGAATTTTGCTGCAGGAATTGAGATATTTTGGGACATTCAGAAGCCTTGAACCTGGACTGCCTTCTGTTTGAAGACTGGTTGACCTTCAGTCCACCTTTACTCTGAGGGTCCAGTCCCACTCTTGGCAGGCTCTGGACTCCAATATCTGTTTGCATAGCCCCATGAAGCCATCCAAAGCCCACGTGAGCCACTAGGATCAAAAGGCCGCCGACTCTTTAGCGCATCACTACTGCCAGTTGGGAAGCCACCAAGACAAGGAAGGAATCCATCCATAATCAGAAACCTACCACCTCAGAAGCCACAGCCGCTGTTGCCTACTCCAGACCCCACTGTGCCTGCGAAGATTTTCAGCTTCAAAGTGGACGCCACATGCCCTGCTCTCAGCACCTCAGAGCCAGGGACCAGAGCCCAGAACCTCAGCTAATGCTGCCCAGAAACCTGAATATCTCCCCCGCTAGGCTTGGCAGCAAGAGCAGCAGATGCCTGGCCCCTGCTGCAATTCTCCCACATTAGAGTGACTGAATCTGCACCACATCCTGACTCTGGTTGTAAAGGAGTCTGGGAAATGTAGTTTTTAGCTTTCCTGTTTCTGTAGTATAGGAAGGCACAGCAGAAAGCAGACGGAATGGATTTATCCTTCCGCCATCTGCTCCCCAGGTACATACAATTATAATACCATTTGGTTTAAGTTTCAAAATATGCAAAGTGATACTATATCTTGCTTACTGATATATCATATGCGTGTAAATTCATGTACATCCATACACCTGTATCCATGTGTCTACATATGTGCATATCCATATCTAAGTATACAATTGCCACAAAGACAGTAAGATCAGTAGCGGTTTCAAGCACCGGCTCTGCAGTCAGACTGCCTGGGTCAAAACCTGTGTTTGTGTGACATGGGGCATGCACGTTTCCTCAGTCTCGCTCGCAAAGCTTATGCTTCCCTGTGTGTAAAACAGGCATCATGATAGTACCTACCTCAAAATATTGCTGTGGGCCTCAAATAAGCCAATGCCTGTAATAGACTTAGCATGGTGCTTGGCTCGTGGTAATAAATACTCAGTGAATTATAGCTCTTTCCATCATAGATAGCAGAAGGCCTAGGTGGTCAACCCAACTCACTGTATCAGCCTGACAAGCCACTTAACTCCTCTGGGTCTTGATTTCTTGTCTTTCAGATGAAGGAGTTGCCCTAAATGATTTATTAGGTGAGTTCCTAAGCCAATGCCTCCAGGTCCTTAGGGGAGAGTGAGGTTATTTCCTTAGCATTTTATGGTGGGCATTGGAGAGTCTGGCTTCTAGAGTTTTTATTGGTTTTTTTTCTTACAAACTCTTGTCGTTCTAACTTATCTCTAGATGCTACCTGAGAGAAACAGAAGCTAAAACTACCACCAGGACGCACCAGCAACATGACACAGGGCCATTGACTTCGGCTGCTAAAATCAAGACGTACACCAGAGGGCGCTGCAGTTAAAGAGCGAGGCAGAGGTGAGCGGGCTGCCCGGGTCCAGTCTCCTAGGGGCTAGAAAAGCTATGAGCACAGGCCTTGGGAGGCGGTAGGAGGACCTGAGGCTTCCATGAAAACCAAGGGAAAACATACTGTTTCATTCAGGCTTCGGCTACCTGGATGTGTGTTCCTCGGGAGAGTGGTTGTGTGTGGTTTTCGCACACTGATTTGGATTGTTGTTATAAAGCTGAAAGGGCCACATTCATAAAACAAAAATAAATAACAAAAATAAAAGCTTTTATCTTTTGCTGTGAATTTTTTTTTTTTTCTTAGACGGAGTCTCACTCTCGCCCAGGCTGGAGTGCAAGTGGCGGGATCTCGGCTCACTGCAAGCTCTGCCTCCCGGGTTCACGCCATTCTCCTGCCTCAGCCTCCCGAGTAGCTGGGACTACAGTTGCACGCCACCGCACCGGCTAATTTTTTTGTATTTTTAGTAGAGGCGGGGTTTCACCGTGTTAGCCAGGATGGTCTTGATCTCCCGACCTCGTGATCCGCCCGCCTCGGCCTCCCAAATTACAGGCGCCCGGCCATGAATTCTTAAATAATGAAAAGTGCCTGCAGAATTCTCCTACTTGGTGAATGAGAAAATGTCCATGTTGGCAGCCTGACAAGATGACAGGTTTTCACAGTCCTTAGGGGAGACAACCTCCAGAAATAAAATAACCTTGTGGCAGTTTACTCACAGTGACTTCAGTCCTCAAGGAAAATATGGGCTCAACAAACTGTACACTAGGACTACAATAAATATTGGAGATGGATAATAATTAAAATATAGTTTCAATTAGTTGAAATATTGTTATTCCATCAAACCATTTTTAACTCCAATAGAGATATACTTTTTGAAAAAAATGGAAATACAGGCAACTTCATAGAAAAAAGGCCCTCATAACTGTTAAATTTAATTTTTTTTTTTTTTTTTTTTTTTAGACGGGGTCTCTCTCTGTCACCCAGGCAATCTCAGCTCACTGCAACCTCTGCCTCCTGGGCTCAAGCAATCCTCTTGCCTCAGCCGCCCCCCCCAACCCCCACCCCCTCGCCGCAGTAGCTGAAATTACAGGCATGTACCACCACACCGAGCTAATTTTTGTATTTTTAGTAGAGATAGCATTTCACCATGTTGGCCAGGCTGGTGTTGAACTTCTGGCCTCAAGCAATTTGTTCACCTCGGCCTCCCTAGAAAATATTTAAATTATCTCTTGATAGCTGTTTGTGTGAGAGGTGTTTATACTGTCATGTGCTGTTTTTTCTGTTAACATAATTTCAAGAAAACAAATGAAGATTTTTATGCAAATGACTTTTATAATACAATAAACTGCCCTATGGCGGTTCAGAAATGATGAAAGTGTAGGCAAATGAAGCCTCATATATAACAAAAGTGTTCCCACTAACTCCTGCCCTCCATCTTAACCTCGGCACTGCGTGTTCAGAAAATCAGAAGGCTGGAAACTCTTCCAGTTCTAACTCAGTGGATGGATGAGGGATCCATCCACCCTACAGAGAGGACATACAAAAATTCCAAAATCTGAGTAGATACCTGCACAGTTCATTAGCTACCCTATAAAAGGAAGTGCTTAAACACGATTGTAAACATGTTTTGGTTACTGGCTGGGCGCGGTGGCTCTCACGCCTGTAATCCCAGCACTTTGGGAGGCCGAGGAGGGTGGATCACGAGGTCAGGAGATTGAGACCATCCTGGCTAACACGGTGAAACCCTGTTTCTACTAAAAAAAAAAAAAAAAAAAAAAACAAAAAATTAGCTGGGAGTGGTGGCGGGCACCCGTATTCCCAGTTACTTGGGAGGCTGAGGCAGGAGAATGGCGTGAACCCTGGAGGCGGAGCTTGCGGTGAGCTGAGATCACGCCACTGCACTCCAGCCTGGGCGATGGAGCAAGACAACGTCTCAAAAAAAAAAAAAAAAAGTTTTGGTTACTAAGAGCTATCAAAAGAAGAGTGGTTGCTTTTCACAAGAAGTTGACAATAAACTTCTTAGTGATTAGTAACTGATGGAGTGATTTTAAACATTGAAAAGCAATCCCTCATTGTTCCACATTATTGTGAAGATCCACGGTATGCTAGTTGTTAAGCGGGAGCAGGTGTGTTTCTTTCCAGCTGACAACTCTGCCTGGCACCTGACTGAACCTCCTCCAGGGGTCACTTGGGTCCTGGGCCAGGCTGGTGTGGGTGCAAGGGGGAGGTCATTTATATTGAGCACATATAAATGCAAAAATCATTATTGAATTGATCTCTTCTCGGTACTCATTATCAAACCTGAGTGTGACTCTCCAGCTTTTTATTTGAAGCTCAAGTGTAGGCCTGCATGATGTGCGGGTGATTTAGGAGATGTGTAAGTCTCCGCATCTCGCACTGAGTCATGTACCCGTTAGTACTCAGATGAGTGACAAAAGTGCAAGAAACCACAGGGTCAGCTGGTGCATTGCCCCAGAGACTCATTTTGGTCAAAAATTTGTACAGGATAAGCGTATTCATATTTGTTTATATTAAAACAAATCCAACTGTACTATGGTGTAAAATGCAGAATTGGACATGATTTTCTTTTTCAATGAAAACAAGGAACATCAAAAAATTACTGCTTTGTAGAGGGCTGCTGTGGGCTGGGTTTTGGTCCTTAGGAGCAAAACAAATACTCCTGCTCTTCTGCCAGGGGGGCAGTTCAGGAGAATCATCTGGAGACCCGATTCTCATTTACCAATTTCATTTCACATCCAAGGAAACTAAAGCACAAGGAGAAAACTGATGTGTGAATGTGATTTGGGTTTCATACACCTTCCTTCTTCCATTAAACTTTGGCTATGTCTTCCTACTTTCAACCCCAGCCTTGAACAAGCAGACAATTCAGAGGAAGCCTGGTCTAGTGGTCCAGCGAGGAGCGTAGGAGGGTCCATGATTCTAGTTCCTCTTGTGCTACTAACCAACCATGTGACTCAAGCAAGGGATTGCATGTCCCAGTCCCTCGGTGACAGAGACATGTAAAAGTGGAGTTGTGAAGGGCTGTATGAAGAGGTGGAGCCTGAAGCCTGGAGTCCAGCAATTGAAAGCACTTTGGTAAGGAACGGAGGTGGGCTGCCCAGGAGCAAGTCCAATCTCAAGCTAGCACACTTGCCCTCTGCCTTATCTGCATGGCCTGTGGTTGGTGACTCTAGCACTGGGCACAGTGATGAACACATCATAGGTGATTAATGTGCATCTGCTGAATGAATGAGGCATTATGGGAAACCCTGCAGAGGTGGTTGGCATTTGCAGTAGAACTCAAATCAGAAGGGTTTGCTGGGAGAAGGAGATGGATAACTTTGTAAAACAGATGTGCATGATTAGACTTATGTCCCTCCTTGCTAGCACAGAAAAATCCCTGATGTTTATCAGTAGTTCTAAAGGCAGGATGGAGCTCAGACTGGTGGAGTGTGTTTTATTCTTTCACCTTCCCAAGTATCTGTGATCCTTCCTTTCAGCACACTTGGGAAAGCCAAGTGAGAATGGGGCTTGGTGAGCAGGGAGTCCCAGGTCTTGCGGGGATCACAGAACCTTCACCCCATGACACTGTGAAGAGTTAAGCCCTAAGAGAAACCGGTGCCATATCACCATTCCTTTGTTTAGTGTTTCTCACTTTACCTTTCTCTCCTTTTTCATTGCATCTGGTGACCGGAAATGCTGCTGGGAGGAGGGAGACTCCCGAGGGAGATTGGCTCCGTAGCGTGGGGAGCACCGGACACCAGGACGGAAAGTGTCTGCATGTGCGCTGTCTCACAGAGACACTAGCAGGGATTTAGACTCGTGTTTTGTCTGGCTCCGAAGCCCGTATTTATCTCACTGAGGCGGGTATAAACTGTTTATCTTGTTGGAATTAGGAAGAGAGTGGTAGAATTTTCAGGAACCTTCATTGTCAGCTAGATTTGTATTACAAGATTTTCCTGAATTTCCAGTGCAAAAGGCCCACAGCCAATTGGTCTGAGGAAGGAGCCTCTAGGGGAGCCGTTTGTCCCCCAGCAGCAGGAGGAATCCAAATGAAAATCTTGGCCACACCGTGGCTGAACTGGCTCTCAGTCACATGGAAGAGGTTCCATTTCAGGTGTGCTCTCTGGTTTTCCTTTTCGTGGACTTTGGGAGAGGAAAAGGGCTGGATTCCTACTACTCTCCTCACTTGAATGAAGGAGAAGCAGGAAAGAGGAGGGGCTCAGATTCCTGGGTCCTGGGTGCTTCGGGGGTCACTTGAGTGACTCTATGGGCTTTGTGGGTTAGACTCTCGGGAAGACCTGGCTGGGCACCTAATTTCTATTTTTAGAATCCTTTCTGGTAGAAAGTAAGTTGTAGGTTCTAAACATGAAGTGCAAGGCCAGGTGTGGTGGCTCTCGCCTTTAATCCCAAGCATTTTGGGAGGCTGAGGTGGGCAGACTGCTTGAGCTCAGGAGTTCGAGACTAGCCTGGGCAGCATGGTGAGACCCCATCTCTACCAAAAATACAAAAATTAGCCAGGCATAGTGGTGTGCACCTATGGTCCAGCTACTTGGGAGGCTGAGGTGGGAGGATTGCTTGAGCCTGGGAGGCAGATATTGCAGTGAGCCAATATCATGCCACTGCACTCCTGCCTGGGCAACAGTGTGAGACTCAGTCTCAAAAAGTTAAAAATAGGCCGGGCGCATGGCTCACGCCTATAATCCCAGCACTTTGGGAGGCGGAGGCGGTCGGATCATGAGGTCAGGAGATTGAGACCATCCTGGCTAACATGGTGAAACCCCGTCTCTACTGAAAATACAAAAACAAAATTAGCCAGGCGTGGTGGTGGGCACCTGTAGTCCCAGCTATTCGGGAGGCTGAGGCAGGAGAATGGCGTGAACCCGGGAGGTGGAGCTTGCAGTGAGCAGAGATTGCACCACTGCACTCCAGCCCCACCGACAGAGTGAGACTCCGTTTCAAAAAAAAAAAAAAAGTTAAAAATAAATAAATAAATAAAACAAAAATGATGTGCAAATGGACTTCTGAACACAACCTGTTTATAAGTTGAGGTTGTGATGATAAAAATGGTTTTAGGTTCAAGACACATTTTAAAATCTTGATGTTTGAAATACTTGTGAACAGGAGCTTGCGTTGGTAAGAACATGCAACAAATGGATATGTATGATGATGAAAAGCTAGTGGTCTGACTAGGTTGACAGAAAAATGAATCAATGCATCTTCCTCACTCAGAAATAAATTAGACTAAAACCCGTCACCACCTGAAATGACTCCGTTCCTGCCAAATGCTTTGTGACCTGTCTCTTTTTGTTAGGTAGGCTTTGTTGGTCCTGGTATGGTGCCTTTTATGTATTTCATCTTCCGTGGAGCAAATGGGGTGATAATAAATTAATTCTTGCTATATACAGGTCGGGCAATGGAGGGACGCCAGTGTCAGAGTAGTGGGCGGGTTCCGCTCTCCCTCGCCCACTATTGCTGGGTGACCCTGGACGAGCCAGTTGACTGTTCCAGGTCAACTTTGTTCATCTGAATATGAAACTAGGGAATGGAACAAGCCTTCATCAGTCTCCAAAAGTCTGTGATCCTGTATATAAAGCCAAGTTTTATCGTAGAACCTCCTGGAAGAGGACTAACCAAATTACGATTCAATGAGTGACTTTGTCATAGCTATATAGTTATTATCAGAGTAGGTTATTGCTTATTTTTAAAGTCTGTGTTTGGAAAAGATTAATACAGTTATAAATTGTGTTTCTCAAAAGTCCCTTGAGTGACAGGGGACATTAAGTTAACAACTGTAGATCCTTTGTTTTCTTTGTATTTCCTTTGTGATACGCAGCTAGCAAGTTATCTGATGTCCAACACAGCGTCACAGACATTTCCATGCCTTTGACTTTAGAAAATGCAAGTGTGAGTGTTGCATCTTGGAATTATAAATATTCGTGGGCATATAAATTCATATCCACACATATTACTTTAATTCAGAAGTTAAGACTTCTGAGAAAATGGTGGCTGGAGGTATCTTCAAAGAAGGGAAGCAATAATACTTTACTTGCTGCAGTACTGCTTAGGATAAATATGTTTGTCTCTCCCTTGGCTTCACCATGTCAAATTTAAGCTGCCCTTCATTTTTACCAAATTTTCTGGCTTTAGAAAGAAACCACCCATAGTGCTGAGAGTGTTGAAAAAGCTGATTTTTATGTCTTTTTCCTCTGTAAATGTGGCTACTTCATTCCAGGCTGGGGAACAGGGGAGGGCATGGGTTCGGTCTTTTTACAGGATGCTCCTCTGTTCATATGTGGTTGGTGAGAATGTATAAGTGGTCATCTGGGATGAGCTGCAAGTCCTTCACAGAGTGTGAGCTGTATCAGCCAGTTCCCAGTGAGGCCCTGCATGATAGAACCACAGCAAAGGGAAAAGACGTACAAAAAGGCTGATTTTTAAACCTACTGCATCAGAACATGTACTTTGAAAGCTATGTAGTCAGAGTGAATATAGTTTTAGGGAGGCAGGATTCTGGGAACCCACTGCTGTTGTAGGAAGGACAGGCCCCTACAAGTAGGCGTGCTGGTGCCAGTAGCCGGGGAATCTGTATTGGCTCTGCCTTTGGGCTGAACTGAGCAGAGCAGGGGCCGTATGGAAGGTCAGACGCCCTCCACAGCCCTGCCCTTCCCTTGCACAGGTCTCCCTCTGCCCTCTCAAAGACAACCTTTGTTTGTGCAGCTCTTTCTGTGAGAGGAACTTGTTGACTCTCGTGTTGCAGGTTGCTCAGGAGATATTATTTACTACATTTCTTAGGTGAGGAAAGAGACATTGGAAGGTGAATGCACAGGCCCAGGGTCACACTAGTTAGTAACAGAGGTTGCTTTTGAACCCAGATCACTTGTCATCAAATGAAATGCTCTCTCTGGGGTCCCTATGACTTCTAAAAGAAATTCTCAGAGTATTTCCTGCAACTGATTTGTTGTCTTTCCATCATTTCACTTGTAGCCCAGTGTTAATAAGATCTTTTATAACCAGGCCGGGCAAGGTGGCTCACACTTGTAATCCCAGCACTTTGGGAGGCCGAGGCAGGCAGATCACTTGAGGTCAGGAGTTTGAGACCAGCCTGGCCAACATGGCAAAACCCCATCTCTATTAAAAATTTAAAAATTGGCCGGGCGTGGTGGCTCACGCCTGTAATACCAGCACTTTAGGAGGCCGAGGCAGGCGGATCACGAGGTCAGGAGATCAAGACCATCCTGGCTAACACGGTGAAACCCTGTCGCTACTAAAAATACAAAAATTAGCCGATTGTGGTGGCGGGCACCTGTAGTCCCAGCTACTCAGGGTGCTGAGGTGGGAGAATGGCGTGAACCCGGAAGGCAGAGCTTGCGGTGAGCCAAGATTGCGCCACTGCACTCCAGCCTGGGCGACAGAGTGAGACTCCGTCTCTAAAAAATAAAATAAAATAAAATAAAAAATAATAAAATTAGCTGGATGTGGTGGCGTGTGCCTGTAATCAATCCCAGCTACTCGGGAGGCTGAGGCAGGAGAATCGCTTGAACCCGGGAGGCAGAGGTTACAGTGAGCAGAGATTGCACCACTTGCTCTCCAGCCTGAGTGACAGAGCGAGACTCCATCAAAAAAAAACAAAAAAAACTCAAAAAACCAACCAACCAACCAACCAACCAACCAACCAACCAATCAACCAAAGATCTTTTGTGACCAGCAATATAGAACCACTCAGGGACTCTATGAAAAGCTCGCATCTTGTGGCCAGGGGACAGCAAGCGGCCACAGCAGCAAAGAGGGGGAAGTGTCAGGGTGGGATGACTGCCGCCAGTTGCTGCTTCTCAGAGGCTGGGCAGGAGCTGGACTGTTTGCAAGGGTCTGGTAGACTGGAGGAGCTACAGCCATCAGTGGTGGAGGGAGGAGAAGGGGGAGGGGGAGGGGGTTACCACTCATGGGGCACCTGCACGACGTGAAGCCTGGCGCTCCCTTAAGCGCCATAGTGGGAGGGTGGAGCCTGCAGGGCAGATGTTCTCTCTCAGCCTCCAACAGGGAGGCAGCAGGGGATGGCCTGAGCATGAGCGCTGGATGCTGTTCCCGGGACGCTGACTTGGAAAGGAGAGGCGGGGAGAATCCAGGATGCTGCTCAGCAGGGAGTCGACTGCCCAGTGGGGCAAGGGTGGCATCCTTTAGGATGTTCCTGTGATCACCCTGGCTGGGCCCAGCCTCACCGGGCTTCTGCCGTTGGCCAGCCTGGATCTCTAGCCCTCCCGTCATCCTGATAAGCTCCCTTTCAATAGGCTGGTTTTCGGCTACAGATGGGTTCTACTGTTTGCAACTGAAAACCCAACTGATGCAGCCAGAAAGAGGCAGAATCAGGATTCAAATGGGGCCTCTCTGTGCTATAAGCCTGTTGTTTGCTCTTCTGCACCCCCAGAAGTGACCAGAATCTGAGTGACTGTCAAATCCTGTCCAGTTTAAGTTTTCATGGGAAATCGATTTACAAGCAGATCTGTGATTAAATATGTATAGATGTTTAAATTGATTGCTGAGTAAGTTGTCATGAACGAAATTGGCTAATCTCTATGTTACTGGCATTTCCAGGGGAGGAGAGCAGAAGTCACACATACTGGGTTGTAAATGTGAGAGGCAATTGGTGGCGTCTTTGTTGTTTGTGTTGCTATAACAAAATACCACAGACTGAGTGATTTATAATCAATAGAAATTTATTTCTAACAGTTCCGGTGCCTGGGAAGTCCAAGTTCAAAGCTGTGGCATTCAGTGTCTGGTGAGGGTCTTCATGTGGCAGAAGGGGAGAATGCTGTGTCCCCATGGGCTGGAAGGTGGAAGGGCAAAAAAGGGCCTGAGCTAGTTCCCTTCAGCCCTTTTGCAAGGCACTAATCCACTCAGGAGGGTGAAGCCCTCACGACTTAATCACTCCCCAAAAGATCTCATCTCTCAACACTGCCACAGCGGGAGTTCAGTTTCAATACATGAATTTGAGGGGACATTCAGACCATGGCAGGCAGGCTATGGAAGGGATGTATTGGTTAAAACATAGATTAGGAGTCAGACAGATTTGATTTCAATTCTATCATTTAATGTACTTCTGTGGGCTTGGATACGTTATTTATCTTGTTTGAGCCTCATCTGTAGAATAGAGATAATAATTTCTATTTCACAGGGATTCTGCACAGCACATGCCAAGTGCCTAGCACAGTGCCTGGTACACGGTGGGGGCTCAGTAAATGGAAGTTATTTCTTTTATTTAAGCACATGGCTGAATTCAGCTCTCACGGCAATGCTAATAGGTGGGTCCTTTCTGGACTGGCTGTCCCTTCTTACATAACTTTAGGAGTCTTCCTTGTCAGCATACTCTCGCCACCCTCTAAAAGGGGAATGAGATCAGGGAGAGGGAGCAGTGAGACGGGGAGGAAGCCAAGCAGATGTTTAGGAAGTTTTATTTGACCCTAAAATGCCACCTGGATTGTCTGTTTTCAGGTCCATTATTGATCTATTAGTCAACAGTTAATTGAACCTTTTTATTTTGCCTGCCAGAGTGCCCAAGAAAATCTAGATTATAAAGAGCCTATTACAAATTAAATACACTCAGCATTTATCATAAATGGTGGCACAATTCCTCTGAGTTGGGTCAGTCACATTGCCCCAGGCCCTGATGGAAGGTGCACAATCCACCTAAGCAAGGCTTACAGTTCCAAGCATCCCCGCTGAGCTCCCCACCCAGGGATGCGGCTCTTCCTGGGTAGTGGAAGGAAGGCAGGTTGTGAGTGGCACTGGTCCAGGAGCAGCCCACCACTCCAACCAGCAGTGATGGCTTTGGAGGAAGCAGCCGAATCCTCCACTATAAAGTAGGTCAATCAACACTTCATTAACGAATGCTTGATAATAAACCACATTGTATTCTATTACACAGGGTAGTGGATATGAAACGTCTTTCTCAGTCTTGCTTAGTGAAATATAGGTTTTAAGGGAATGTTCAGTTCCTTTTTCTCTTTCTTATATAAAATCTGTATCTTTTAAAAACTTTTCTTTGGGCTGGGCACGGTGGCTTACGCCTGTAATCCCAGCACTTTGGGAGGCCGAGGTGAGTGGATCACAAATTCAGGAGATCGAGACCATCCTGGCTAACACAGTGAAACCCCGTCTCTACTGAAAATACAAAAAATTAGCCTGGCTTGGTGGTGAGCGCCTGTAGTCCCAGCTACTTGGGAGGCTGAGGCAGGAGAATGGCATGAACCTGGGAGGTGGAGCTTGCAGTGAGCCGAGATCACGCCACTGCACTCCAGCCTGGGTGACAGAACGAGACTCCGTCTCAAAAAACAAACAAACAAACAAAACCACAAAAAACAACTTTTCTTTGGAATGAGCCTGTATAATTCTCACAATGTTCTTGAGGTGTGTGTTGTTTATTGTCTGCTTTACAGAGGTGGAAATCTGGAATTTGGAAAGGATTTTTGCAGCCTTGTGGTGTCTGGAAATGGTGGAGCAGGGGCTTAAACCCCAATATTTTGACACCAATCTTGTATTGATTTCTTCATTCCCCATGTGAGGACCACCTACCACGTGCCTACAGCTGGGCTGGGCACCGGGAACCCCAATCTTAGCCATGGCCTCTGGTTAAGAAGAATTTCCTTTTTGCCATCCTGTCTGAGACGGCACCACTTTTTTCTGGCCCTAATTAATGAGCCATTCATAGCCTGAAGCTAGAGGATGAATAGCTATATTCAGGTTTCCCATTTATGGTAATTTTCTTTGGAAGCTGACCAGTTTTCGGCTCCATTTCAGTCTGCCCATGTGCTTCATAGTGACACTGTTGAAAATGATGTGGAAGTGGAAACATATCTCACCAGGCCCCACAGAGAGGCACTGCAGGAGTCCACGGCTCCCTGACTCCCTTCAGTCTGGGAAACGGAAGAGGAGAAGCTCCAGAGTTGATCTCTGCCGCATGGAGAGTGTCCTTGCTGTTGTTTTTATTTTTACAATTTTTCATATATATTAGAGATAGGGTCTTGCTCTGTTGCCCAGGCTGGAGTGCAGTGGTGGGTGCAATCTTAGCTCACTGCAACCTGCAGCTCCTGGGCTCAAGCAATCCTCCTGCCTCAGCCTCCTGAGAACTGAGACTACAGGCTTGTAACACCATACCTGCTTTTTTTTTTTTTTTTTTTGAGATGGAGTCCTGCTTTGTCACCCAGGCTGGAGTGCAGTGGCGCAATCTCGGCTCACTGCAAGCTCTGCCTCCCGGGTTCACCCCATTCTCCCACCTCAGCCTCCTGAGTAGCTGGGACTACAGGCGCCTGCCACCACGCCCGGCTAATTTTGTTTTTCTATTTTTAGTAGAGACAGGGTTTCACCATGTTAGCCAGGATGGTCTCCATCTCCTGACCTCATGATCCGCCCGCCTCGGCCTCCCAAAGTGCTGGGATTACAGACGTGAGCCACGGCGCCCGGCCCACATAACTTTTATTACAGCATATTGTTATCATTGTTCTATTTTATTATTAGTTGTCGTTGCGAATCCCATACTGTGCATAGGTGTATGTGTACAGTTTAGGAAAAAACACAGTACATATAGGGCCCAGTATTATCTGCAGTCTCAGGCATCCACTGGGGGTCTTGGAGCGTATCCCCCACAGATAAGGGGGACTACTGTATACACTTCATAATTAGCCCGGCCACCTGGCTAATTTTTAATTTTTGTTTCTAGGAATGGAGTCTCCCTATGTTGCCCTGGCTGGTCTTCAACTCCTGGCCTTGTGATACTCTGCCTCAGCCTCCCAAAGCTCTGAGATTACAAGGTTGAGCCACTGCATCCAGCCTGCTTTGGTTTTTGTTGTTGTTGTTGTTAAACAAGACAAAGCAGAGTTTAGTTTTTACCCTGGCAAAAGCGACAGCTACTTTATCTGACCCTTGACAACACCTCAGAGGGGTAAGCGTTCGGTGGAGTTATTTATTGAGACTGTGAAGTCTGGCTGAATGCAGGTCTTTATGTGTGGTACTTGATGAGAGAGGTGCTACTCTTTTAAAACTCCAGAATGGGCCGGGCATGGTGGCTTATGCCCGTAATCCCAGCACTTTGGGAGGGTGAGGCAGGCAGATCATGAGGTCAGGAGTTCGAGACCAGCCTGAGCAACATGGTGAAACCATCTCTACTAAAAACACAAAAATTAGCCGGGTGTGGTGGTGCGCATCTGTAATCCCAGCTACTCGGGAGGCTGAGGCAGAAGAATCGCTTGAACCCGGGAGGCAGAGGTTGCAGTGAGCCGAGATTGCACCACTGTACTCCAGCCTGGGCGAGAGAGAGAGACTCCGTCTCAAAAAAACAAAAACTCCAGAATGAGTGCCTTGAGAGGAAGCGCTTAGAGAACGCTTCAAGGTCTGGGGCTACTGTCCACATCCTCCTCTGGCCACCGGGCAGTATAATTAGTCCCAAGGAGTCCAGCTGTGAACTTCTTGGGAATAAGACACCAGGGACCTACATCTGAGCAGCACAGCCCCTTCTGTGTCTCTGAGTTCACTGCTGCTTTCTAATTTGGTCCAGGGACAAATCTTCCTTTCCTCCCCACCCCTCAAAAACTGGAACTTCCCGGGAGCATCATATGCATAACACAATAATCATCATAACCATCCTAACAGCAGCATGAGCCAGCCTCAGTCCACCCCTGACAGTGTGCAGGCAACCGTGCTAAGCACGTCACATGGATGCCTCCCATGGGAGCTGTGTAGCTGTGCTGTGACATGGCTGCAGGTTCATTCCCATTTATAATGGGGATCGTTAAACTTACGAAGGGTAAATAACTGGGACAAGGTAGTTAGTAGTGCCACAGCCAGAATTCAAGCCACGGCCACCTGAGCCCAAAGGCCATTTGCTGTTAACTCCTGTGCTGTGGAAGCTCTCTCTCCTTTTACAACTTACTGTTCCTTCATAGTAGCAACAAATGTTTTTTTAAGGAACATCCAAATGTTTCTTCACAAGGGAGAAGACTGACTTTCTCATTGCAGGGCTCCTCTCTTCTTTTGGCCTGGGAGGAAGTTTAGGCTTTAATCCACATTTCAGTGGTAAGGGAGCTTCTCCCATTCTCGGGATGCCTTCCAGGAGAAAGCAGTTTCCTCAGCAACCCACAGCCCACATGCCAGCCCCTCTGCCAGTGAATCCATTGCTTTGAGAGTCTTGGATTCTTAAAGTTGTTTCTGTTGGGATGTTCTCAACTGCTTAGACACATGTTATGACAAATTAGTGATGAAGAAGACACTGTCTTGGGCTAGAAGGCGTGACTATTCGAAGAAATAAAGAACACTGTCACCATAAATGGTGGTTGCTACAGACCACAGGGCTCTGAGCAGCGGGTTCATTTATTTCCCTAGCTTTGGGCAGATATTGAATTATTCCAGATAGATGAGGTTCTACAGGTTTTAAAAGTTTCCTAAAGAAAGTGACCCCTCTGTGGCCCGGCGCGGTGGCTCACGCCTGTAATCCCAGCATTTTGGGAGGCCGAGGCAGGCGGATCACAAGGTCAGGAGATTGAGACCATCCTGGCTAACACAGTGAAACCCCATCTCTACTAAAAATACAAAAAAGTTAGCCGGGCATGGAGGCGGGTGCCTGTAGTCCCAGCTACTCGGGAGGCTGAGACAGGAGAATGGCACGAACCTGGGGAGCGGAGCTTGCAGTGAGCGGAGATCGTGCCACTGCACTCCAGCGTGGGCAACAGAGCAAGATTCCGTCTCAAAAAAAAAAAAAGAAAGAAAGAAAGTGACCCCTCTGTTCTCTGAAAGCAGTGTGTAACCGCTGGGAAATTATTTTTAATAGCTAATCCAAGTACTGCACCTGACAATCTTGATATTACTTCTAACTATTTGCTCCTTAGGTAGAAATGGACAAAGAGTCGCTCGCTTGATACAGGGGATCACACTTGTCCTGCCGGATTGTCTTGGAAGAAGGATTATGGTGGAGGAAAGGACTCCCGGCCTTCAGGGAAGGGTAGAGGGTGAGGGGAGAAGTGAGCCCCAACCTCAAGCTTGATGTAAGTGGAGGGCCAAGTCTACTGGGTCCTTCAGGAACCATGAGCATAAGAACTTCCGGAACCTCTGCAAATGTGTGCTTGCTGACTAGTGCCTGCCGCCTGTCAAAAACACACAAAGAAAAGGTTCCACACACTTGCTTCCTGGGCAGCAAAAGAGAAAGAGGAGAAAGCAGGGTGATGGGTGAACTGACTCTAGGGAGATGGGAAGAGAATCGCCCTAGGGGACACTGAGGGGCTGCTTTGTTAGGAGAGGATGAAGGCTGATTTTTGGTGGCCAGAACAGGGAAAGAGATAAAAGCCTGGAGACTCATAAGGAGTCTCCGAAAGGACCCTGACACTGAGCAGGAGAAAGGCCCTAGCCCACTCCTATGTGTGTTAGATGTTAGCGAGGCCCTAGCACACTCCTAT
>NW_026652303.1:3524933-3527613 GCF_009828535.3 Hylobates moloch | reverse complement strand
GTGTTAGATGTTAGCGAGGCCCTAGCACACTCCTATGTGTGTTAGATGTTAGCGAGGCCCTAGCACACTCTTACGTGTGTTAGATGCTAGAAAGGCCCTAGCACACTCCTGTGAATCCTACCATGGGCTTCCACGTGCTTGTGAACTATGCAAGTTCACAGGGTCTTGACACACCCCTGGTAAAATCACATCTCCTCCTGGGTTCTGGTTTTTTTCATTCTTTGTTGTATTTTTGTCTGTTCTAGTGAAAGACTTTTATTTTTTATGGAAAGACATAAAAGGCAGGAAAAACAGAAAACATTTCTTGGAATGGGTGGAGGTCTTTAGAGGTGGAAAATTGGGAACAGGCAGAATCAATTTAAAAGGCAGGTGACAAAAAAATACATAAGTAAAACAAATGAAGAAAGGAAGAAGTGGTAAAGGGGGAATACAGAGTTATTATTCCAAGCTCATGTGTCTTATAGACAGTATCGTCACAGCCTTCCACTCATTCCATAGCCATTTATGAAGTCCTTATCATGCCCAGGGACCGTGCTGTGCTATGGATGAAGCACGTGTGAGTGAGACTTGGAGACCCCAGGGTCTCTCAGGGAGCTGGACTGTGTATTGCAGGTGGATGGTGAGACGTGAAAGTTGGAAACCCAGAACTGGTCCCAAGGGGCTCAGAGAAGGCAAGATTTCTCTCCGCTGGGACGGTGCAAGCAGGTGTTGGGGAGGAGGAAGCCTGAGAACCAGGACCTGAAGAATGGCAGGTGGAATTTGGTCCTGCCCACCTGGGGGAGGGCGTCCTAGGTGGGAAGGATATCGAGGGCAGAGGCATAGAATGAGAAAGTGCAGGCTCAATGAAGGGAGAAAGTCTGCAGCAAAGGAAGCCTGATATGGAATGGGAGAAAATTGTGTTGGAACGCAGTTCAGAGCCCATGTGCAGAGCTTCTTGACTTCCTTCATTTTTAGGTCGCTGGGGAGACATTGGAAGCCTTTGCCTTGTGGACAGATGGCTGGGGCAGGGGTTGGGGGAGTGCTGTGCGGCTGCGAGTGACACTTTGGGGTGAGGGTGACAGCAAAAGCCCTTCTCTTGATGCTTATTACAAATAAGGAGCTGTCACCTGTGTAATTATTGGTGAGCCCAGGTACCATTAGCCTGTTGCAGGCTGCAGCGGCAGCTGCTGGTGAGAAGGCTATGAGTGGGAGAGACTTTATGAAAGTCAAGGGCATTGCTGGGTGGCTCTACAGAAGGATGAACGATGGCTCCTTCTGACCCTGTGGGCAGCCTCAAGGCGGGAACTTGCTCTGAAGCTGCTGGCCCCAGCTCATGCTTTGCTCCTTCAGTATTTGGAAGCAGAACGGCCCCCTTTGATGGAGGACTCACCCATAAGGGCGACGGAACTGCCTGGCCGCAGGCAAACTTCCAACCCGCACAGGCAGTGGCTGCTCTGAGTGGCAGCTTTGCCTCTCCACCACGCTGGCCTTCCACGCTGGGGATTCTGGAGGCTCAGTGAAGCAATTTTGAGCAAATATGGAAAAATACAATCCCAGGTCATCATTACCCAATTATCTATGTTCCTGAGTATTGTTCTTCCAAGATAAGCAATTCCATAGCTACAATAAGGAATTACCTAGAAATTGGACAGGTGTGGTGGCTCATGTCTGTAATCCCAGCACTTTGGGAGGCTGAGGCTGGAGAATTGCTTGAACCCAGGAAGTGGAGGTTACAGTGAGCCGAGATGGAAGCACTGCACTCCAGCCTGGGTGACACAGTAAGGCTCTGTCTCAAAAAAAAAAAAAAAAATTACCTAGAAATTGAATATTTGTATACCTTAGTGGCAGTTCAGCGTGTCGTCGTCCTGTACTCGTTCTGAGGAGGAGTAGGCAGCAACTGCATTTATAACCTTGGTCCAAATGTGGCGCAGCCTGGGTTCCTGGTCAATGGCACCAGCTGAGCTCCTAGTCAGCAGCCATGTATAAGTTACTGCTTTACAAAGTATTGTTACATTGTCTGGAATTCATTATAGAAATTCCCAGAAGTCTGGTGGCATCTGGACACCATATATGCATTGTAGAAAAAAGAGATAGCTTATCTTCTTTTGCTAATGCTTCAGCAATATTTAGAACTGATCTTTCATGAGTCCACCCCTCTTTATCCTCTAATGTCACCCACCCCACCACCCCCTGCCGACTCTCTGAAATTCTCCGGTTCATTGTTTGCTGTCTCCTCTCATGAGAACACTTGCCTCCAGTGAGCAGGGACCCTGTCTGCCTGGTTCATGGCTATATTCTGCCCTGGAACAGTGGGGAGCCTGCCTTTTCCTTCCTTGCTTTTGTGGATCAGGCTCTCTGCATGTTCCTCCTTGGGGTCTGACCTTCCAGACATGAACAGTCTTCATCAGCCCCCTTGGCCTTCCTCTTACGTTAAGTATTAAATAAGGAAGAAGTTAAAAGGAGGGCCTGTTTTAATCGGCACTCATTAAAATTTGTATTCCTAGGCAAAAGCGTTTGTCTTTTCACTGACCACCATTGACACTGGTTTATGTTATAGCTACAAAGAATTCTCAGTCTTTAAAGGAGGATTAAGTGATTTATACTGAAGTATGTTTCATCTTGTTTTCTAAATGTGATGTAATTCTCAATGACACAGGTTTATGTTATAGCTACAAAGAATTCTCAGTCTTTAAAGGAGGAT
>NW_026652303.1:3510368-3524923 GCF_009828535.3 Hylobates moloch | reverse complement strand
GATTTATACTGAAGTATGTTTCATCTTGTTTTCTAAATGTGATGTAATTCTCAATGACACAGGTTTATGTTATAGCTACAAAGAATTCTCAGTCTTTAAAGGAGGATTAAGTGATTTATACTGAAGTATGTTTCATCTTGTTTTCTAAATGTGATGTACTTCTCAATGACACAGGAACTAGAAGGCAAGTAGCTGAGGACATCAGTCTTTAGCCAAAGACCCACAGGATCACACCGGAGCTAAACAGATTGAGTTTACCACGCACTGCAGTGCTGGAGGACACACCCATGGGGAAACTTGGAGAGTCTCAGTAAGAGGATAGGAAAAGACTTAGAGAATTTTCACTTGTGTTTTGGGGAGGACTTGAGGAAGGCTAGCTTTGCTCTGCTTTGGATGCTTTCAGGAAGTGGGGAATTCTGTGATTGAGTATCTTAGTCATTCTTATCCAGAAAGAAAAAAAAAGGAAGCAGCTAGAGCCCTACTGGGTAAAGAAGCAGCAGCCACTCATATTGGCCAGGACAGAGGGATGCTTGTCATTTTGATTTCAGGAATGCTTTTATTTTTGGCCATGTTCAGACAGGAATGAAAGACTTTCCCCGGGGCCTGGAAGCTGGGAGTGGGTGAATAACTCCTCCCTCCTCAGGGCCAGTCCCAAGGCACAAGACCACTTGCGCCAGCAGCGTGCGTCAGCAAGACAGCAGAAGCAGAAAGAGAGCTGGCCAGAAGACACATACACCCTGAAGACCGAGAGAGAGGCCGTCCGGGTACTGTGTAGCAGTTACATCAGACTGAGACACGTCCTGTTTACAGGAGACTATAAAACCCCTGCCCTGTCCTCATTTGGTGCTGACGCCATTTTAGGCCTCAGCACGTCTGCACCCAGGCGCTCATTAAAGCGGCATGTTGCTCCACACCGCCTTGTTTGTTGGCGCGCTCTCGGGGTTTGAACCGATACAGAAAGTTGCCATCGTCCATTGCAGGGGTCACCAAACCCCAGACAATCCTATATTGGCCAGAAATGCACTAGCAGATCAGGTAGCCAAACTAGTAGCTCTACAACCCATGCAAGGCCAGCTTCTGTCCCTGTCCTTGTTCTCTCTTTATTCCTCAGAAGGAAAGGAGGACTTCCAAGCCCAAAACCTTCAAAAGCAAGGACGATGGTATGTCAAGGAAGGGTGCTTTGTTCGTCCTCACTCTCAAACAATCCCTATCCTCCAAAGTCTCCACAACTCAATCCATGTTGGTTACAAACCTCTCTTACAACTTCTCCGCCTTATTCTCACTTGTCCTTAACCTTTCTGACCACGTTCGAGAAATCACCCAGTCCTGCTCTGTTTGCCACTCAGTGTCACCCCAGGGTTCCCTCCGGCCACTGCCTTTTCCTACCCACCAAGCCCGGGCCGGGTACCTGGGCAAGATTGGCAAGTAGACTTCACTCACATGCTGCCCGATACACGGCTCCACTATCTTCTAATCTTTGTCTGTACTTCTTCCGGGTGGGCAGAAGCGTTCCCAACAACTTCAGAAGGTGTAAATGTCGTCACGCAAACTCTCATCATGTATATAATTCCCTGTTTCGGACTCCCAACATCCATCCAGTCCGATAACAGGCCCACCTTCATCAGCCAAATTACCCAAGCTGTCTCTACATCTGTAGGTACAAAATGGGTTCTGCACACACCTTGCAGGCCTCACTCTTCAGGCAAAGTTGAAAAAGTTCACTCTGTCCTTAAAGCCCAACTCACCAAGCTGGCTCTAGAAACCCACCAGGCGTGGAGAAAAAAATCTCCCTTTTGGCCTCATGAGACTCCGCGCAACACCAAAGGCACCCTCTTTTTATAGTCCCTTTGAAATCATGTATGGCCGAACTTTTGTCTTGGGGCCTCCATCTTTCCAGACTCTGAGCCACTCAGGAATTACCTCCCTTCCTTAATCCAGACACGGTCTTTCGTTCATGAAGCAGCAGATGAGGCCATGCCCCTTCTTGTCAACACCTCTTTGTCCTCTCAGCATAACTGTCTTGCAGGCACAGACGTGTTTATCTGCCAACCCGACCCTCACAAAAACCTGCAACTGAAGTGCACAGGCCCCTACACTGTGATACTCAGCACACCAACTGCAGTGAGAGTCCAAGGACTCCCCCACTGGGTCCATCGTACCAGGGTCAATCTCACCCCCAAGGCTACTCCTTCCTCCAAAACATTAACAGCAGGCAACACCCTCAGAGTCCCTGTATACAATAACCTAAACAACAACAACAACAACAACAACAAAAAGATCCTTAAAGGTAGGAGGAAGCCAAAGATGGCAAGGGGACGAATGACTTCCGCAACGGATCATCGAATATTATGGTCCTGCCGCTTGGGCTGAGGATGGTTCATGGGGTTATCACCCTCCCACATATATTCTAAATAGAATAATTAGACTACAGGCAGTTCTAGAGATAATCACTAACCAAACCGCCTCAGCCCTGGAAACGCTCGCGCAACAACAAAACCAAATACGCGCGGCAATTTATCAAAACAGGCTAGCACCAGACTACTTACTAGCAGAAGAAGGTGGCGTCTGTGCTAAGTTTAATATCTCCAATTGTTGTCTTAACATAGATGATAACAGAAAAGCAGTGCTAGAAATCGCTTCAAACACCAGAAAATTAACCCATGGACCAGTCCAAACCTGGAAGGGATGGGACCCAACAAACCTTCTAGGAGGGTGGTTCTCTAGGAGGATTTAAAATGCTGGTAGGGACAGTAGTCTTCATCATTGGGTTCCTCTTGTTTCTCCCCTGTATTATCCCACTAATAATAAAAGCTATTAAAAGTCTTGTTGAAACTACAGTTAACCACCAGACAATCCAGACGATGCTCCTGCTACAACGATACGACGAATACCAACCCGTCTCTCAAGAAGATCCCCAAAATTCAGCTTTTCTTTGTTTCCAAGGTGCCCATGTCACCCACTATGTCACGCTTGAAGCAGTTATTGAAAAAGTCGTCTCTTTTCCCTTTTTCTATAACGAAATAGACAGGAATGAAAGACTTTCCCCAGGGCCTGGAAGCTGGGGGTGGTGGGTGAAGAACTCCTCCATTCTCACGGCCAGTCCCAAGGCGCAAGACCACTTGCACCAGCAGCGTGCATCAGCAAGATAGCAGAAGCAAGAAGAGAGCTGGCCGGAAGACACGTACACCTTGAAGACTGAGAAAGAAGCCGTCTGGGCACCGTGTAGCAGTTACATCAGACTGAGACACATCCTGTTTACAGGAGACTATAAAACCCCTGCCCCGTCCTCATTTGGTGCTGATGCCATTTTAGGTCTCAGCGCATCTGCACCCAGGTGCTCATTAAAACAGTGTGTTGCTCCACACCGCCTTGTGCTGTTTGTTGGCGCGCTCTTGGGGTTCGAACCGATACAAAAGCCTTGAAATGATTATGGGTGGTCTTGCCTTCATCTTCCTCCATCCTGAGTGGGGCTGGTGCTTGTTGTCTGGTGTTGATGTCCTGTGAGATTATGTCCCACAGAACATCAGGGCTTAGCTGTGCGTGCCAGGCCAGCTCCTGCTGCCAAGAGCTTTTCTCCCTCTCAGCAACATATCACAGAGAGCTGTGGGGGGACCTCAGCCTGGTGTACCATAGAAGGCAGGGAGATGATATGTGAACTGCAAAGTGAAGAGCCCGGTTTTGAAAAGCTTGGTCTTAAGGTGTAGATTCTGTTTCTAACGCATAACGTTTTTTATGGAGGTAACATTTAGATTTAACACTCTAACTGGTACTACTAATACAGCAGCATAATTTTTCTGTAATTTTGCATAAATAAACAGGCTTAAGGTTACTTAAATGTTGACAAGAGTCTCACCTCAAGTTCTGTGTTCCTCCCAACCCCATTAACATCTTTTTGGTGCAAGTGAGGAATTTTCTCTCCTGGGATCTAAATATGGCAGATGCTGCTAAGTTGCAGCAAGGACTGGGGCTCCACAAACATGTTGGAGATGGGACATGGTTGCATGCACTTAAGGAAAATTGCTTTCTGTTAAAACTTGCTCGAGAAGCGAGACCATTACTGTTTAAACACACAGACTTTGAAGTCAGGCCAATCTGGGTTTGAATCGTCCCAGGCCTCCCATTTCCTTGTTGTGTGACCTTGGGCAAGTCTTAGCTATTACTCTAAGTCTTAGCTATTACAAATGTAAGATGGGGATAGATATTTCTATTCATAATTTTTTGAGAGAAATAAGCCCACCGTGACAATAGGAAACACTGCACGTCGTATGTGCACGATATGTGGCATATTTATTGATTGTTACCAGGTAATTGTCAGCCTTCACCTAAAGTCCAGGAGCAATCAAAGGGAGATCGTAATGAGCTTCTTCCTGGGAGTCATTCTTAGGTAAAGAGGTGGTGCTGATTGTTATGAAATGATTATTTCATTGGATTCAGGAGATCTGAGTTATGGCTCTGACTTGGTAACGAATCAGCTGTGTAACTTTGAATAAGTCTCTTAATCTTTTTGAGCTGCAATTTGCTTATTTATAAAATGAAAATAATGATGCAAGCCCCTTTGCACCACCCAGAGTTATCGTGACACTGAAATGAGAGCAAGCAACAATGATCAAGGTTTTATGGCTGTACCATATGCAAAGGCATGTTGCAAAGGTACACAGCATTAGAAAATGTAAGATGCGGCCGGGCGCAGTGGCTCACGCCTGTAATCGCAGCACTTAGGGAGGCCGAGGTGGGTTGATTACAAAGTCAGGAGATCGAGACCATCCTGGCTAACACAGTGAAACCCCGTCTCTACCAAAAATACAAAAAATTAGCTGGGCATGGTTGGGGGTGCCTGTAGTCCCAGCTACTTGGGAGGCTGAGGCGGGAGAATGGCGTGAACCCGGGAGGTGGAGCTTGCAGTGAGCCAAGATTGCATCACTGCACTCCAGCCTGGGCAACAGAGCAAGACTCTGTCTCAAAAAAAAAAAAAAAAAAGAAAGACAATGTAAGATGCTATCAAAGAAACTTGAGTTTATCATAAATTCACTCCTCAAAAGTGGCCTTTAAAATGGGTATCTAATGAGAACATTGTTTTTGTTTCCTTTTTTGGCAATATGACATACAAAAGTACACATTTTTACACATTTTTATCTACATGTAACCACCACCAGGATTTAAAGTAAATGTGTCCAAGGAAGACATTAAATTGTCTTTGCAGGTGACATGATTTTATACATAGAAAACCCTAATGATTTCAGCAAAAAAACTGTTAGAAATGATAAATTACGTAAAGTTGCAGAATACAAAATCAACCTATGAAAATCTGTAGCGTTTCTATACATTAACAACAAGCTATCTGAAAAAGAAATTAAGGAAACAATCTCATTTACAATGGCATAAAAATACTTAGAAATAAATTTAACCAAGGAGAAAAAAATCTGTTCATTGAAAACGATGTCATGTTTTACATTAATAAAATAAATCGAAGAAGACAGAAATAAATGCAAAGCTACGCTGTGTTCATGAACTGGAAAAAATCAATAATGTTAAAATGCTCATACTACCCAAAATGATCTACAGATTCAATGCAATTCCTATCCAAATTCCAATGACATTTTTTTCACAGAAATAGAAAAAGTGTCTCTAAAACTCACATGGAACCACAAAAGATCTGAAACTATAAAACTACTAGAAGAAAACATAGGGGGACGTCTTCCCAACCTTAGTCTTTGCAAAGAACTTTTGCATATGAACCAAAAGCACAGGCAACAAAAACAAAAAACGGGATTGTATGAAACTAAAAAGCTTCTGCACAACAAAAGAAACAATTTAATACAGTGAAAAGACAACCTATGGAATGGGAGAAAATATCTACAAACCATACATTTGATAAAGAGTTAATATAGAAAATATATAAGTAACTCAAACAAACAACTCAATAGTAAGAAAACAACTCAATTTTAAAATTGGCAAAGGACCTGAATAGACATTTCTCAAAAGAAAACACACAGAGGCAATAGTTTTAAGGTAAAATGTTCAGCATCACTAGTTATCAGGGAAATGCAAATCAAAACCACAATGAGATATCACTTCACACTTGTGAGATGGCTATAATCAAAAAGACTCCTTTGATAACAAGTGTCAGCAAAGATGTGGAGAAAAGAAAACACATACACTGTTGGTAAATTGGTACAGTCATTATGGAAAACAGTATGGAGGTTCCTCAAAAAATTAAAAACAGAACAGCTATATGATCCAGTAATTTCTCTTCTACATATAGATACAAAGGAAATGAAATCAGTAAGTAGAAGAGATATTTGCACTCTCATGTTTATTGCAGCATTATTTGCAATAGCCCATGTATGCAATCAACAGACAAATGGGTAAAGAAAATGTCATACATATGTATAGTTACATATATCTAATGAATATTATTCACCCTTAAAAAAAGAAGGTAATCCTGTCATTTGCAGTGACATGCATGAGCCTGGAGAATATCATGCTAAGTGAAATAAGCCTGGCACTGCAAGACAAATACTGCATGATCTCACTTATATGTAGAATCTAAAATAGTTGAACTCATGGAAACAGAGAAGAGAGTGTTGGTTATCAGGGTCTGTAGAATGAGGATATGGGGAGATATTGGTCCAAGTTTCAGTGAGACAGGAGGAATAAGTTCTGGAGATCTATTGTATAGCATGGTGACTGTAGTTAAAAATAGTGTATTATATTCCAGAAAATTGCTAAGAGTAGATCTTAAATGTTCTCTCCATAAAAAAATAAGTCAGTGAGCTTATGGTTGTGTCAATCGGCTTGATTTAATTACTTTATTGCATATACATGTTGCAAAGCATCATGTTGTACACCAGAATATATATAATTTTTATTTGTTCAGTAAACCTTAATAAAGCTGAAAAAAGAAAAATCAATGTTTCCAGCACACAGAAGGGTCCTTCCTGACCCGTCATAGCTAATAGCCTTCCCCTTCAGAGGTAACCACTACTCTGCCTTCTCCCACCGTTGATTTGTTTTTGCCTGTTCTTTTTGTGTTTTTGTTTTGTTTTGGTTTGGTTTTTGAGGTGGAGTTTCGCTCTTGTTGCCCAGGCTGGAGTGCAATGGTGCAATCTCAGCTTACTACAACCTCTGCCTCCCAGGTTCAAGGGATTCTCCTGCCTCAGCCTCCCGAGTAGCTGGGATTACAGGCATGCGCCACCATGCCGGCTAATTTTTTATTTTTAGTAGAGACGGGGTTTCTCTATGTTAGTCAGGCTGGTCTCGAACTCCCGACCTCAGGTGATCTGCCCGCCTTGGCCTCCCAAAGTGCTGGGATTACAGGCGAGAGCCACCATGCCCGGCCTGCCTGTTCTTTAACTCCATAAAAATAGCATCGTGCAGTGTGTCCAGCTTCTTTTGTTCTCATAATAACTATGAGAGTCATCCCGGTTGTGTGTATCAGTGGTTTGTTCTTTTGTAAAATGGCAAGGAGTATTCCTTTGTGTGACTATATCACAGTTCTATTACCTGTCCTAGCCATTCCACTGTGGATGGACATTTGGGCTATTTCTGTTTTTCAGCTGCTAAAAATAAAGTGGCTATGAACTTTCCTTTCTTTAAAAATTTATCTTTATAAAACTTCAGATGTGTTTCATAGAAAACATGACTTTGACACATAATGAGAAACATCAAACATTAAAATTAAAGCCTCCAAACTTAAAGGATAATGTTAATTTCAAATGACATTATTCTTATAAGTAAATGATATTATAAAGTGCAGTCTCAGGCATTATTTTTACCTGTGAGACACAAACAGAATAGTCCACAGCAAGATTTTTTTGTCATACTGCAGTTTGGGGATCATTAGTGTGTTCTAAGTAAAATAATAATAATAATAATAATAATAATTAAGAAATAGAAAATGAGAGAAAAACTCAAACTCTTTGGACTTAGTAAAGGTAGGTATTATTTCTTTCTTTTTCTTTTTTTTTTTTTTTTTTTGAGACGGAGTCTTGCTCTTTCGCCCAGGCTGTAGTGCAGTGGTGCGATCTGGGTTCACTGCAAGCTCCGCCTCCCGGGTTCACACCATTCTCCTGCCTCAGCCTCCCCAGTAGCTGGGACTACAGGCACCTGCCACCATGCCGGCTAATTTTTTTGTATTTTTTTTTAGTAGAGACGGAGTTTCTCTGTGTTAGCCAGGATGGTCTCGTTCTCCTGACCTCATGATCCTCCCGCCTTGGCCTCCCAAAGTGCTGGGATTACAGGCGTGAGCCACTGCGCCTGGCCAAGGTAGGTATTATTTCTTATGACTTCTGTTTCACTGATGCAAGCATGTTTTTCAGTTGCAACTATAAAGGGAAGATTGTCCCAAATCTGTAGTGTGATATAAATGTATAATCACTTTCTGGAAAGAAATTATCATTCCTGACAAAACACTTATGCAATTTTCTGATACACTTTAATGGAATTAAGACTTACTAAAAAAACCGGTTATTGTCTCTGCAACTAGCTGACTGTCAGTTGAGTATCAGTGAAGAAATTTAGTGACCTTTGTTTAACCAAACATTTATTTTTTTTTAGTAGTCTAACAATAGATGTCTTCTTTTCCTATAAAATGTTCCCAATACAGGTAAATCTTTGAATTGGCCTACTAGAGACTTTTCCTTTGTAGCCTCCCCATGGAGGCTGAAATAACAGATAGAGGAGGCTGGAGGATCCAAAGTGGTGAATAAGGCCGTGTGCCATGGCTCACGACTGTAATCCCAGCCCTTTGGGAGGCCTAGAAAGGCAAATCACCTGAGGCCAGGAATTCGAGACTAGCCTGGCCAACATGACAAAACTCTGTCTTTACTAAAAATTCAAAAATTAGCCAGGTGTGGTGGCACGTGCCTGTCATCCCAGCTACTCAGGAGGCTGAAGCAGGAGAATTGCCTGAACCTGGGAAGCAGAGGTTTGCAGTGAGCCAAGATCATGCCACTGCACTCCAACTTGGGCGACAGAACGAGACTCTGTCTCAACAAACAAACAGAAACAAACAAACAAACAAAAAACCCAAAGTAGTGGATAAGAGATGTCCAATCCAGGCCGGGCGCGGGGGCTCACGCCTGTAATCCCAGCACTTTGGGAGGCCGAGGCGGGCGGATCATGAAGTCAGGAGATCGAGACCATCCTGGCTAACACGGTGAAACCCCGTCTCTACTAAAAATACAAAAAAATTAGCCGAGCGTGGTGGCAGGCGCCTGTAGTCCCAGCTACTCAGGAGGCTGAGGCAGGAGAATGGTGTGAACCTGGGAGGCGGAGCTCGCAGTGAGCGGAGATTGTGCCACTGCACTCCAGCCTGGGCGACAGAGCAAGACTGTCTGAAAAAAAAAAAAAAAAAAAAGATGTCCAATCCAGATGGTGACACAGTTACCCCACACAGTTATTCCTTGGGACAATATTTTGTTCAGCAAGAGCGAGAATGAGAATTTTTAGACATCAGCTTCAGTCTTGGTTTTTGTTTTTCTTAGTAGTAATAGAGTGATAGTGTAAGATGTCTTAATATATTTGCTTGAACTAGAAAAAAAGAATACAAGTTTTCAGTCATGTGAAGAGTTCCCAACAGGGCTCACTTTTGAATGCCAAGAATGGATTATTCCAGGGCAAAAATGTCCCCAAGACAGCCAATCCATCCCTGGCTTTAAACACTCTCTGTAGGATTCCCAGCTCTAAATTTTCACTCAGCCTCACTCCACTTACTTTAAGAATCTTGTAAGAGGAATTTCCAAAAGAACCTGTCCAAGACAGAAATCAACAGTCTTTCCCTCTCGCCTTCTCAGTCTTATAAATGGAACCCACAGGGTCAGAACACTAGGAGGGAGTCATTCCCTGCTCCTCTCTTTTCTCTCTCCTTCATGTCCCTCTCCACATCCAGCTAGCTGTGGAATCCCATCAATTCTACCTCCTTGATATCTTTGTCTGTCACTATGTTCTGGTCCCTGTGGTGGCTTAATTCTAGGCCCTTGTCTCCTCTTGCCTGGGTTGAGCCACAAATGGCCTTTCAACTGGTCTCCCTGCCTCCAGTCCTGTCCTCCACCAATCACTGGGAAGACTTCCCTGACTGCCCAGGGACAAGGGATGATGTGAGGAGTCACATGGTCTAGTGATTCTCAACCAACAAGATAAAGACGTCATTTAGATGCACCTAAAGTTTTTTATAACAGTTACCAGAATTGGCTTTGGTTTGTTCTCCAAGTCCATCACTGAATGTAATGTGATTTCTGCTCCTCCTTCCTTTATGTGGTTTATCCACCTACATCCCTCTAGTAGGTGGGTTCTTGGTCCCCCATAAACAAGTGTTTATGACATGCTGCAGTTGTTACTGTACAGAGTTGACCCTTGGACGACATGAGGCTGGGGTGCCAACCCACTACATAGTTGATGATGTGCATATAACTGTTGACTCCTCAAAAACTTAACTACTATTAGTCTGTTGAGCAGAAGCCTTGCCGATAAGATAACACGTATTTTGTATAGGTGTTATATTCTGTATTTTTACAATAAGCTAGAGAAAGGAAAATGTTATTTAAAAAATAATAAGGAGGAGAAAATGTATTTTCTATTCATTAAGTGGAATCGGATCATCATAAAGGTCTTCTTCATTGTCTTCATGTTAAGTATGCTGAGGAGGAGGAAGAGAAGGGATTGCTCTTGTTGACTCAGGGTTGGCAGAGGAGAGAAAAGGCTGTGTATAAGCAGACCAGGGCAGTTCAATCCCATGTTTTTCAAAAGTCAACTGTGTATGTGTTTGGTGGTGGCTGGGGTTGACATTGAATCTATAACACAGGACACCTCCACAAATACTACAGGAATATGCACGCCAAGAAGACAGGTTCATTCAGCAGGGCCTCCCTGGACCTTAACCTGGTCTTGATTTCCCGTCTTCCTTGCTGTTTAAGGAGCAGGTGGAGTTGGGGAGAGATGATTTTGATCACACTCCCTGAGGAGGTGAAGGAAAAGTTAATTGAGTGATGGGTGGAAACTAGTGTGTGAAGGCTTGAAAGCTACTGACCTAGAGTAGCCCTGTATTTTATAATATGTAAATTATTCCCTAATGTAGTAATAAGAATTTCCCATGGGGCAGCCATATCCCACCTCATGAGAAGCATTGTGGAATATGTAAAATGTGTAAGGTAAATTCCCCTTAAAGTGAGGGGGTGGGGATATATAAGAATCACGAATACTAGGTTAAATAACCAATTGCTTAATTGTATAGTGCAGATAGATAGGTTGCTAGAGAAGATTTTACAGGCCAGGTGCAGTGGATCATGCCTGTAATCCCAGCACTTTAGGAGGCCGAGGCAGGTAGATTGCTTGTGCCCAGGAGTTCCAGACCAGCTGAGGCAACTTGGCGAGACCCCATCTCCACAAAAAATAAAAATTAGCCTGGCATGGTAGCGTACACCTGTGGTCCCAGCTATTTGGGAGTCTGGGGGACAGAATGAGACCCTGTCTCGAAAAATAATTTAAAAAGAAGAAGATCCTACAGCATCCTTGAGAGCCCATTGTGGAAAACCATCTAAAGGGGAAGGCAGGCTCATATTCTATTTTGGAACTGCAGCTCACAGTGTGTCCTACGTCTGCTTTTCAAAAAGTACTATGGTGAGAAAATATTTTACCAGGTTGAAGTTTCACTGAAAGTTCTTAAGGTACATTTTCTTATAATTCTACTTACTGGCTATTTTTTTCTGAATGCTAAAACATGTTGAATGAAGACAGGAAAACTCAAACATATCTGTTTGCTTTTTGCTCACTTTGTATGATTGAATTTTAAATTGTTCTTCCAATTTCTGGCAGCATATGCAGATTGAGCCATGGCAAAACATAGAATTCTAATTAGTGAATCCTGTAAACAAAATCATGGACATGTTGCCTGTTGTCAGTGTTTACTGTATGACACTGAGATTAATTTTATTTTAATAGGATCAACCTGGTAACCTCAATGTCTTTAACGAATGCCCGGTTAAATCCATTACTTATTTCACAGCTGTGAGTGAGTTTCATTCTTTGTTAACATTTGCATATTTCAGATGTCAGACATTCTTTCTACAAAAGAAATTTTTCCTTTTATGTTTAGGAAATTTAATGTGTTGGTTCTGTCAAAAACTGAACAGAAATCACACTTATGATCATTGCTCCTTATTTGATATAGGAGGACTCATTTGATGTAGGGTAAAACTTTGCAATATCTAACAAATGGAATGTATTCTTTCTTTATATTTATTTATTATTACAATTTTTAATAGTGGCAGCGTCTTGTTATGTTGCCTAGGCTGGTCTCGAACTCCTGGGCTGAAGCAATCCTCCTGTCTCAGCCTCCCAAAATTCTGGAATTTCAGGCATGAACCACTGCACCTGGCTGGATTTATTCTTAAGGCAAGTGTTAGATGATTTCTTCAGGTAGGTCAAACTCAGCACACCCTTTAGGGGCTGAATTGTGTCCCTTCTCCCACTCCCCAAACGTGTATGTAGGAGCCCTAACCCTCAATACCTTAGAATGTGACTGTATTGGAGAAAGGATCTTTAAAGAGATGGCTAAATTAAAATGAGGCCATTGGGGTGGGGCCTGATCCAATCTGACTGGCATCCTTTTAAGAACAGGAAACTTGGACACACAGAGATGCCAGGGATGTGCACTTGCACAGAGGGAAGACCATGTGAGGACACAGCGAGAAGGTGGCCATCTGCAAAGCAAGGAGAGAGGCCTCAGGAGAAAACATACGTAGCTCCTGAACTTCCAGCCTCCAGAACTGTCAGAAAATTAATTGCTGGCCTGGCACGGTGGCTCACACCTGTATTCCCAGTACTTTGGGATGCTGAGGCAGGTGGATCACAAGGTCAAGAGATTGAGACCATTCTGGCCAACATGGTGAAACCCCATCTCTACTAAAAATACAAAAATTAGCTGGGTGTGGTGGCATGTGCCTGTAGTCCCAGCTACTCGGGAGGCTGAGGCAGGAGAATGGCATGAACCTGGGAGGCAGAGGTGGCAGTGAGCTGAGATTGCACCACTGCACTCCAGCCTGGTGACAGAGAGAGACTCTGTCTCAATAAATAAATAAAAATAAATAAAAATAAAAAATTAATTGCTGTTGTTTAAGCCACCCAGTTCGTAGTATTTTGCTAGCCGACTAATACATCTAGAACCAAATATTATTTCCTGCCCAATACATTCATTCTGTGGCAGAGGCACTTCCTGCTCACTGAATACCCATGTGATTCCCTCTGAAAGCTCTGCCTTCCTGCTGGTTAGGTGGGGCCATGCACTGGTTTTAATAATAAGTCCTTGCCATTCTATTTTTGCAACATTACACAGACCTGTCCCTACTTTCCATTCACAGAACTGTCATAGTTGCCTCCCTAAACAAATGATGACAATGATGATGATGACAAGGATGGAATAGTGTCCCAGGCACTGTCCTAGTGCTTTCTATGATGAAGTCATTTAATCTCATAACCTTATGAAGTAGGTACCATTATCATTCCCTTTTTCAAATGAAGACACTGGGACATGGGAGTTTAAGTAACTTGCTCCAGTTCACACAATTGCTTAGTGTGCAGAGCCAGAATCTGGCAATGTGGTTTTCATTGTTTTAGAATAAATTCATACTTTAACAAACCCTCATGTTCTAATTCCAGTGTACCCTCTCAGCCTCGTCTCCCATCAAGAACAACGCTCTACCTCTGTCCACTTCAAACTCTTCACTCTAGTTAGAGTCTAGATGGTGTCTTCTCCAAACGAAGCCGGCATTTGCCTACCTCTGTCTCATCGCTAAGCTCTTCCATTAGATTGCTCTGCTTCCAGGGGATGCCCTGTCTTCCTTAGCCCTATCCATCAACATTCTGTGCATCCTGCAGTGCCTCACTCAGTTGCCAACTCTTCTGGGAAACCCTCCTTGGGGTCATCTTCATTCAGCTCTCCCATAATCCCTTGCCTATGCTTCCCTGTGGGCACTCAGATTCCTCTTACTTGTGCATGTGTCTCTTGCCCCGAGGGCTAAGCACCCTGAGCACTGGGACCATGCTTCTTTGTGTGTAGATTTCCTCTGTAAGTAACCAGCACAGTGCATTGCACACAATCATTCTGCTACAAATGTTGCCTGCATTTAATTGAAAGTTTCCTTGAATGCCTTGCTACTTGAGGGAAGATAATGTTACCTCCTCTCACATGGGCCCCAGTCACACCATATGAAAGCGACTTTGTTAACATCAGAACTTTTTTTTTTTTTTGGCCGGGTGCAGGGGCTCACGCCTGTAATCCCAGTACTTTGGGATGCCAAGGCGGGCGGATCATGAGGTCAGGAGATCGAGACCATCCTGGATAACACGGAGAAACTCCGTCTGTACTAAAAATACAAAAAAAAATAGCTGGGCGTGGTGGCAGGTGCCTGTAGTCCCAGCTACTCGGGAGGCTGAGGCAGGAGAATGGCGTGAACCGGGGAGGCAGAGTTTGCAGTGAGCCGAGATCGCGCCACTGCACTTCAGCCTGGGCCACAGAGCGAGACTCCATCTCAAAAAAAAAAAAAAAAAAAAAAAAAAAA